>NC_081843.1:74597229-74767229 GCF_963259705.1 Myotis daubentonii | reverse complement strand
AGAAAGAGTTTTTTCCTCAAAAAATTTAAAAATAGAATTACCATATGATCCAGCCACTCTACTTTTAGGTGTATATATATACAAAAGAATTAAAAGCAGAGTCTCCCACAGCAATTAAACAAGAAGAAGAAAAAAAAGGCATCCAAATTGGAAAGGAGGAAGTAAAAGTATCAATATTGGCAGATGACACGATATAGTATATAGAAAACCAAAAAGACTCCACCAAAAAACTACTAGAACTGATAAATAAATTTGGTAAAGCAGCAAGATAAAAAATTAATATCCAGAAATCAGTGACATTTTTATACACCAATAATAAATTATCAGAAAGACAAATTAAGAAAATAATCCCATTTACTATTGCAAAAACAACAGAAAATAAGGTACCTGGGAATAAATTTAACCAAGGAAGTAAAAGATCTGTACTCAGAAAACTACAGGTAACTAAAAAAAGAAATAGAGGAAGATACAAACAAATGCAAGACTATACTATGTTCATGGATTGGAAGAATTAACATCATTAAAATGTCCATACTACCCAAAGCAATCTACGGATTCAATGCAATTCCTATTAAAACACCAATGGCATATCTCACAGATCTAGAACAAATATTTCAAAAATTTACATGGAACCATAAAAGATTTTGAATAGCCTCAGGAATCTTGGGAAAGAAAAACAAAGTTGGAAGTATCACACTACCAGTTATCAAACTATACTACAAGGTCACTGTAATCAAAACAGCCTGGTACTGGCATGATAACAGACATATAGATCAATGCAACAGAACAGAGAGCCCAGAAATAAACCCATGCTTTTATGGTCAATTAATATTTGACAAAGGAGGCAAGAGCATACAATGGAGTAAAGATAATTTTTTCAATAAATGGTGTTGAGAAAATTGGATAGGTACATATAAAAAAATGAAACTAGACCACCAATTGATGCCATACACAAGAATAAACTCAAAATGAATTAAAGACAAATTTAAGTCACAAAACCATAGAAATCCTAGAAGAAAATGTAGGCAGTAATCTCAGACATTTCTCATAGCAATACTTTTTTTTTATTTATCTCCTCAGGCAAGGGAAACAAAGAAAAATATAAACACATGGGACTACAACAAACTAAAAGGTTTTTGCACAGCAAAATAAACCATCAAAAAAATTAAAAGGCAAACCACTGAATGGGAAAACATGTTCACCAATGACACATCTGATAAGAGGTTAGTTTCCAAAATATATAAAGAACTTATACAACTTAACACCAAGAAGACAAACAATCCAATTAAAAATTGGCAAAAGATATGAATAGACACTTCTCCAAAGAGGACATACAGATAGCCAGACATATAAAAGGATGCTCTATGTCATTAATCATCAGAGAGATGCAAATTAAAACAGTGAGATATCACCTCATGCCTGTCGGAATGGTTATCCTATATAATAAAAGCCTAATATGCTAAGTGTCTAGTCGTCCATTCAACGAATCAAAGTGTAACATGCTAATGATATGCTAAGGTCACTCAACAATTTGCTGTGATGTGCACTGACCATGAGGGGGCAGACACTCCAACCAGCTTGCTGCCGGGGTCTGACTGATTAGGACAGAGCAAGACAGGCTGGACATTCCCTGGAGCCCTCCTGCGGTCCCTCCCTGGCTGGCCAACCTCCCACATCCCTCCCTGGCCCTAATCATGCACCGGTGGGGTCCCTTGGCCTAGCATGTGCCGTCTCGCAATCTGGGACCCCTCAGGGGATGTCAAAGAGCCTGTTTCAACCCAATCCCGCAGGCCAGGCCGAGGGACCCCACTGGTGCACAATTTCATGCACCGGGCCTCTAGGCATCAATAAATCAACAAACATGTGTTAGCATAGATGTGGAGAAAAGGGAACCCTTGTGCACTGTTGGTGGAATGCAGATTGGTGTGGCCACTGTGGAAAGCAATATGGAGTTTTCTCAAAAAATTAAAAATGGAACTGCCTTCTAATCCAACAATTCCACTTCTGGAAATATTTTTGAAGAAACCCAAAACACTAATTCAAAAGAATATATACACCCCTATGTTCATTGCAGTGTCATGTACAATAGCATGATCTGGAAACAGCTCAAGTGCCCATTGGTAGATAAGTGGATAAAGAAGCTAGGGTACATTTGCACAATGGAATATTACTTGTCCATAAAAAGAAGAAAATATTACCTTTTGTGATAGCATGTATGGACCTGGAGAGTATTATGCTAAGTGAATTAAGCCAGTCAGAGAAAGACTAATACCATATAATCTCACTTATATGTGGAATTTAATGAACAAACTACTTTAACAAACAAAACAGAAGCATAGACATATAGAACTGACTGACAGCTGTCAGAGGGGAGGGGATTTGAGGGCTGGATGAAAGAAGGTGAAGGAATTTTTTTTAAAAAAGCAGAGTCTCAAAGAAATCTTTGCACACCATGTCCATAGCAGCATTATTCACAATAGCCAAGAGGTAGAACCAACCCATGTGTCCATCAGCAGTTAAAAGGATAAACAAAAGGTGGTTTATAAATACAATGAAATATCATTCCACTTAAAAGAAAAGAAATTCTGACATATGCTATACTTGGATAAACCTGGAGGACATTTTATACTAAAGGGAAATAAACCAGTTACAAAAAAGACAAATACTGCATGATTCTACTTACATGAGGTACCTAGAGCAGTAAAATTCATAGAAAGAAAAAGCAGAAGGTTGGTTACCAGGAGATGGGAGAAGGAAGCAATGCAGAGTTGCTGTTTAATGGGTATCGAGTCTGGGTTTTGCACAATAAAAAAGTTGTGGAGATTGGTTGAATAACAATCTGAATATATCTAACCCTACTAAACTGTATACTTAAAAATGGTTAAGTTGGTAAATTTAATGTTATATTTTACCACAATTAAAAAAAAAAATAAAGAAGTCCGTCCCTCATTTCCTCTCTCCCTTTCTCCCTCCTTCCCTCCCTTCTTCCTTTCTTCTTTCCTTCAGAATTTCTTCAGGATATAAGAGGTCCCCTTAACCTGACTCTGCTGACCAACCTCCATGCCCACACATTTTGGAGCAGAGTGCACCCAGAGTTTTTTAAGGTGCCTATTGGCTTCACAGGTAGATGGCTACTACCTCTCGTGGCTGAGCCAAAACTTCGGAGCCCATGCACTCCGCAGCATGGCACCATCGCACCATCGCACCATTGCAGCCAGAGCCGGAGAATTGGCAGCAGCAGGGTTTTCTGTTGGAAGCTACCCATTTCCATCAGTGCAGTGGGCTCGAGCACAAAATGCTGTCTACTAGCTCATGGGGTGGTGGATATTTAGGGAAATAGCAATCAGAGAAAGGGAGCGTGAGCTAGTAGAGAGGCGAAGGGCAAGTAATATCTGGGAAGAATTGCCAGACAGGCTTTACCACCTTTATAAAATATGAACAACTGTATTGATCTTAGAAAAAATCCTCACCCTTGTAGCCTTTTCTAAATTGAGATGATAGCACTGTTATGCATTAAAAGATGTTATCAGTCCCGAAGAGCAAGTATGGTCTTATACCAACTAATATCTGCTAAAATGTACCTGGCTGCATTGGAAATGTTGCAGCAGATTGGTATAGCCGGGAATAATGAACCGCTGCACCCCATTGAAATGTAATTACACAGCCCTCTTGTTCTTAAACCTATAAGGTGAAAGAAAGATGAATAGTGAAAGTAAAAACCGCTGACCCTTCAAACTTTAATTTACGTTATGCATGCGCTCGCCCTTCTGATAGGTTTTAGAAAGGTCATAATTTAGGGTATTTTGCAGTTGATAAATGATCTGTATGTTTGTGTTCACACGCACCGATTGATTTGTTATAGCCAAAATATTGTTTCTATAACAACCCAAGGGCCCTTAACTAGACAAACGGCAAACTGAATCCAAGGGGAGGCCGAGGGAAATCTGGGCCTGCCTAGGAGGGGCTGGCCTTTGCCCAGGGACTCCAGGATGATGGAGTGGAGAGCGTGGGTGAGGATGCAAGGGCGAAATTGTGGGAGGAGGAGTTGGTGGCCAGAGCAGATGGAGCGGTGGCTTTGGTTCCTGGCAGGCCCATGGTTGTGGTTTCTTCAAACCCTCTCAGCCCAGCATGGGTGGCTCCGCTGAAGCCAAAGCAAGTCTTGTCGAGACTTTCAAGTGAAGCTCCCTTTGGTGCAAAGTAAGCCAGCAGGGTTGTTAGGGCAATTTTCCCGCCTTTCCAGCCTTGGAAGAGGCTCCTGTTTCCGGGCCCAGTTGATGCATTATGCATCAGGGCTGCCTGCAACTGACAGCCCCTCAGCCAACGTCGACTTGAAAAGCAATGGTGCTAATCAAAGCCGACACATTTGAATGTCCAGACACACACACAGAGAAATTTACTAATCAAAAAGTGTATTTCCTAGGGCTGTCTCCAGAGAAATCCGCAGGAAGAAATTGGAATAATTTATTAGCTTACAAGTTTTCGTTGACAGTTAGCCCAAAGCTATTTATCTCTGTAATAGAGAACGTCTCCAATGTGGCAAAATTGACCAAATCAAACAGCTTTGATCAGAAAATGAATCTGGCAAGCCTGCCTGTCGGAGGGTCCCAAGAGAAAGGGGGGAAACAAACAGAAAGATTTAACAAGTGGTCAATAGGAGAAAGAGAGCAAGAGAAAGGGATTTGGGAGACGAAAAGAGTGAGGGTGAAGGAGGCAGAAAAAGAATTCTGCAAAGCCACAGCCCCGGCTCTGGAATGGAGTGTTGAAGAAATATGTGATGTTTCACATGATAACATTTAACATGGTGCTTTTGCATTATCTGAGCCCTGTAGCCTAAACTGAGATGTGATTTTTATGGTAACAAGATGAGGACAAGCTGCAGAGGGAAGGGGCTGGCTGCTGCTGGGCAGTGAGGAAATAAGCACAGGAAAACCCAGAGAAATGGCTCTAGGCCAGCCGTGGGCAAACTACGGTCCGCTTTGAAATGAGTAAAACTAAAAAAAAAAAAGACCGTACCCTTTTATGTAATGATGTTTACTTTGAATTTATATTAGTTCACACAAACACTCCATCCATGCTTTTGTTCCGGCCCTCTGGTCCAGTTTAAGAACCCATTGTGGCCCTCGAGTCAAAAAGTTTGCCCACCCCTGCTCTAGGCTCTCTCGCCCCGTGGATCAGCATTAGCCCATTTCTACGAGGCGAAGGTGATGTGGATTCTACCCAGCCTGCCTCAGGGAGTACAAAGTGCTTGCCCACCAAGTATCAAGTTGGGTGAAGGACAATGTAACTATGTGTGAGTCCAAGGGGAGCCTGAGGCTCCTCTTCTCCTCATATGGGCAATGCCAGGAAGAGCATAACGGGAGAGACCCATGGGGTGGGAGCCTGCACCATTGCTTTCTACCCTACTCTCTTCTTCCAAAAGGGATACACACTGCAATCAGGGAGAGCACCAAATACAGCTTTCAAGTCCAGTGGTGGATGGATGGATAAGATACTAGGGGAGGACCGTCAAACATCATAGGATTTCTTCACATATTGAAGTGGGTCTCTCTATCATACAGGTCGACCAACTGCCACCTTCCAATCCCAGATACCTTCTGTCATGAGCAACACTCCACTGCTAGCACACAAGTGCATTCATTGGCAGGTGGTTGCCACATTCAGGTAAAATGATTTGGAGGATGCTCTAGCAGTCAATATATTTGTTCCCAGAATAAGGGCTGAAAACCATCATCAATATCACCACTCACTTTATTCTAGAGAAGAGGTTTGTATAAGTTTTTTTGTTATTAAAATGCATTTAAAAATCATGGTGAAGAGTTGGCAAAAGTATTTGTCAATTAAAAAATGCTAAAATAGCCCTGACCGGTTTGGCTCAGTGGATAGAGCGTCGGCCTGCGGACTGAAGGGTCCCGGGTTCGATTCTGGTCAACGGCATGTACCTCGGTTGCGGGCACGTCCCCAGGAGGGGGTGTGGAGGAGGCAGCCGATCGATGTTTCTCTCTCATCGATGTTTCTGACTCTCTATCCCTCTCCCTTCCTCTCTGTAAAAAATCAATAAAATATATTTTTTTAAAAATGCTAAAATATGGAGAAATGTTTTCGTCATAGCACATTCTGGGTTAGAATTGTTGTTGTTTTTAATGCTCAAGACTTTTCTTTCTTTTTTTTTATTGTTGACACTATTACACATCCCCATCCCCCCACCCCCCTTTACTCCCTCCACTCAGCCCCTACCCTACCCCCTTGTTCGGGCATCACCACACTTGTCTGTGTCCTTGGGTCTTTAGCTAATCCCGTCACCTTCTTTCATTCAGTCCTCCCTCACCCCTCCCTCCTCCTCTCTAGAATTGTTTGATGAAGACTTGAGATGGTCAAGTAGACCTGAAAAGGAGCACCAGTTCTGAAGTCTGAGGACCCAGCTGGGATACTGTCTGTGACTTCTGTCTCAGGGACACACTCTCCTTGGTAAACCATATGTTTTGGCCTGGGTGATTATTTCCTGCATAACAGGGGTTGTTGTGGGAATCAAGAGAAATGATTACCAGAAATAATAAAATAATTCAAGTCCTGCACAAATGCTAAGGGTTATCACTACTGTTTTGTCATGGGGGAAGAAGGATAATCAGCAATTTGCTTGATTAACCAAGTCCAACCTAATTGAGGAAGGCAATGTCAGGGAAGTAAGCCACACACCCTGAGCGCTGGCTTCCCAGCCATGATTCTGGGCGTTTTTCTTAGTAATAGGCATCTTGTTTTTTGTTTTTTTTTAATCTTCCACCAGAGAATTAAGTTACAACCTCACAAGAAAGGGCTGGCCAAATACCCAATGCTTCTAAGATCTGTCTCCTTCGGGCTATGTGCCCTTCCTCAGACATCCAGGGGAAAGATATAGTTGGCTTTAAATCTTTGCGGGTTCCCAATTCAGGTTAAAGTCCCATGTCTGATCCATATGTCTGTGTATTCTTAGAGCTATAACCCCTGGCTAATTGAGTGCTAAGGTAGATCAGCAATTTTGCTTGATCAACCAAGTCCTACTTAATCTACTCTGTAAAAGGACTTTAGTGGACAGTATCTGAAAGTGAAAGCATTTCTAAACCATTCGAACAAAGACAATCAACTTGGTGTTATTGCTATTTTAGAGGGACTCAGGGGAAATAATATTGGGGCCAGTCCTGGGTTTGTTTGTTTGTTTCTATGATGACAAATAAGGCAGCTTAGCTTTATTTGACTAACATTTGCAGTCTGTATTGTGCAGGATAATGGGTTAGCTTGGGTGTTTGAATCAGGTCCTCCTGTGAATGCATCAAAATTGTCTCTTGTTTACAAGAATTACATTTTAATACTCATCCTGATGTGACAGCCACACACCACAGATTTGCCCAGTTGTGTATCATAGCAGCTTCCCTGGGAGCTGCTCTCAGCAATCATGCCTCTGATCCATGTTTACACTCTAATCCCTTCACCTTCTAGCATACTGCCCTCTGCTGCATCCACAAGTCCCTTTGCCCTAGTCTCTCAGCAACCCCCATCTCACCTGGTTGGGACCTTTTCAGTGTTAGTGTGTGCTCTTCTCTCTGGTGACACAGAACAGTGGGATCCAATTGATATTCAGCTGCAATGCCAAAATGAGTGCAGTTGTACCTGATGTCCAAGCAAGGTTTACTGAAGTGTCAAGATCTTCACATACTTTCTGATAAATGGAGCCTCCGAATTCTGTGCCATCATTGACATGAGTGTGCAGCTGGAAGTCCCCAGTCCTGTAGCCCTCTGCAAAGTTATTCCTTGTGAGCTTTGATTTGGCACTGCCAAAGGTCATCTAGCATCCAGCAAGCAAGCCCTCATAACAAAAGACAGTTGAACCATGGATTGCAGGTCCAGCAAAATAAAAGCCAGCACTGCAACCAAGGTTTATACATTCCTTCTTGTAAGAAGACTTTATTTTACCACTTTTCTTGCCCGTGTTTGGTGAAAAGGTGGTATCAAATGTTGGTTTCAAACCTTGACAAACCTTGTCTTCAATTGAGATTTCTGTTCCCAGAGTGTTATCAGTGTTCCATTTCTCTGTGAAAGCCAGACCATAAAAACCATTCATATTTGGCCTCCAAGGTCCTGGTAACCTTACCAGTGTCTGTATTAGATGAACCAGATGTTGAGAATTTTACGCCACTGCATGAAATTTTGTTTGCACGTCCAGTTTCACCAACCCAAAATCAAATCCTTTGTTGGAACTATATCTGGCAGCTTTGTCAAGGTCGGCATACGATGGAGGAATACACACTGGCTGCTGTGCATCTCCGCCCAGAGGTTGCCATGGCAAGGCCAAGGGAAGAGGAGATCTGCTCCTAAATGGCTACGGGGACTGATGGCAATCCTGCCTGCTGGGTGGGCTGCCGCGGCCCATCGGTGCGGGCCAGAAAGGACAGGTTGTCTTGTATGTGTTGTTCGAGGTGACTTTGTCTTTCCTTTCTGCCTAGGCTGGTCACACCTTGAGAACCCTGTGTTCCCATTGGCATCTGTCTCAGTGGTAGTTACTCAATGAGTGATTGTCCACTAGCTGACTTTCAAATTCTTGCAAATCCACCCAGCTAACTAGGACTCAGTACCACATTTAACAGTTAAGAGAAGCACTTGACTTTTCAGAAACGTTGTCATCCAAGGTTGACAATGACAAAGGGCATAGTCATTCATTTTAGGGTGTGGTAGGAAAATAACAACACTACCTAAAATGCTGAGAAGATTAAGTTATCTTACTGGTGGAGACAACCACTGCCTCCCCTTTTATGTGGCACTCAATAATTAAGACTTGTTACAGATACAAACTGAGCACCTACTAGGTGGCAGGCGCAGACCTGCAATTCAGGTTATAACGATGAACAGTGTTTAAGAAAGTTAACACAGCCCTAACTGGTTTGGCTCAGTGGATGGAGCGTCGGCCTGCGGACTGAAGGGTCCCGGGTTCGATTCCGGTCAAGGGCATGTACCTTGGTTGCGGGCACATCCCCAGTGGGAGGTGTGCAGGAGGCAGCTGATCGATGTTTCTCTCTCATTGATGTTTCTGACTCTCTATCCCTCTCCCTTCCTCTCTGTAAAAAATCAATAAAATACATTTTTAAAAAAAGAAAGTTAACATCATTTTCAAATATAGTAATTTACATATTTTATAATTTTTTAAAAATATTTTTTAACGGTTTCAGAGAGGAAGGGAGAGGGAGAGAGAGATAGAAACATCAATGAAGAGCATCATTGATTGGCTGCCTCCTCCATGCCCCCTATTGGGGATCAAGTCCTCTACCCTGAGGACTTGTGCCCTGACTGGGAATTGAAGCATGACACCTTGGTTCCTAGGTTGATGCTCAACTGGGCTCATTTTTTTATTTTTTATTTTATTTCTATGACACTTCATTCTTCTGTTTTTCTACCCGGTTCCTTCTGGGCCTAGCCCTGGGTCTCTTCTCAGATTTTCTACACTCTCTCCCCAAGTGATCTCACCAGCTCACAGCTTTAATATCACCTGTGTGTCTAGATTATCTGGGGTCTCTAAGAAGGCATCTCCCCTAGTTGAAGTCTAAGACTTGCCCAAACTCAGAAAGCTAGTTGTCAAGTCTTGTCTCTCCTTGCAGATCTCAAAGTCTTGTCAGTCCAGAGATATTTCCAGGGTGGCAGCCACTATCCCAGAACTGAGAAACCTGACTTATCTTTGTACCTCCCAACTCCCCACCCAGGTCTTGAGCCACAGAGGATTGTGTGATTTCAATGTGCTATCACAAGACAAGAGTGTTTTCCCTTCCCACCAAATCGGTCATGTTTCCTGTATAGGCAGAGGTGGAGCAGAAGAAAAAAGGCTTGCCCCTGGCATGATTCACTCATTCTCTGAGGCATGAGATTTGATTACCAGTCTTTTGATATGCATGACAGCAAACGTTAATATTTGCCACAGAATTATCTGGCCCCCTTTGAAATTCATCTACAATGTTAGGCTCTCTGACCCCGAAAGGTAGGGAATGCCACAGGCTGACTTCATGCCACTTAATGCTGCTGCCTCCTCTATAGCAACAAAGCCTTCTTGAAATATAAGACATAACAGCAAAGAAGTGCCTGATTCCTGGGGTAAATATTACAGTTCATCGAAGCACCAGCTTACTTTATAAAATAACCAGTTAGCAACGAATCTTAGTCTCCCACCTAAGCCTGCAGTCAGTCTTCAGCATATGAAATGTCTTTGTGCTGTTCCTGGCATCCTTGGGTCATTGTTTTTAAAAGGACATTTTAAAAAAAACAACAAGAAACCACCACCAAGAATCACTGGTTAATATGTTTATTACCTTACACATCTTTCTCAGCTTTTCCCCTACTTACTAGTGGACAGAACAACAAAACACACATCCAACTTCTTTCAGCCTTTAAGCCCCTTGTCCAAAGGTATGACGGTTTTCTAACTGCTAGGTGGCAGTGAGCTTGGAGGTAATGTCTGAAACTGTTGGCTGGGAGAGGCAAAGTCTAAAATGTATAAAGCAGGAGACCCCTTCATTTCCTTCTCTGGAAATTCAATGGCCCATCTTCATACCACCTCTTCTAATATCCATCATAGTCTTAAAATCCATTATTCAACATAATATCTTTTAAATTGTTTACAAGGAGCCACTTTTGAAGAGTGCGCTCCCTCTGCCACCCCCCCCCCCCCACCGCCCTCCATCTCCTCCCAGATGAGCCTGTGCTTGTTGTTAGAGCCACTATCTTCCTTGTTCAATTACACCTGGCGGCGCTTTTGCCCTCTCATAAGCCCATTTCAAAACACTGTCTCTTTATAGTGTAAGCTTTTCTTGTGCTGAAACCTTGCCTTTCGTTTGCTCTATACAGCACTTGTCACACTGTATAATATAAGCTGGACAATGATGGCACAGACAACATAACAACTGAATACAGTTATCTACCATGGAACCACTAATGAGTAGTCTGCTTTTTGAGGGCTTCTTACAAACGATAATAAAGATGAGGATAAAGGGCAAGGCTAGGGAAAAGTTAATAGAACCTCACAATGCAAAGACTTAACCTCTGTCTCCATCGACTCATTTTTGAGCTGTATCACCAGCCAGAACCTTCCCGACTCGTCTAGGGCCAAGTGTCTTGTCAGAGCTTGGAAAATAAAGAATCACTTTTTTTCCATGCTGAGTTAAAATATAAACTTAGAAGTCACAGTTCATGTTGAAGATTGTTATACATTTTGCAAATACTAAAAAGACATTAAAGTTGGTACAGTTATATGAAATCAGAATAGTTACATAAATGTGTAATGAAAAGAAGCAATTTTGTTGTAACCAATTTTTAAAAATACACAAAGATAATATGTATGGTTTATGCTGTTCCTGACATTTGGATAGTGTGTTTATTTCTTGGCATATTAGGTTAATGTTCAAGGTCCATTCTGTTTTTCAGCTTGCAAAATTAATGTCTAAGTGCCAATATATAGGAAATCAAATCTTTTTATTTTAGGCTGCCTTGCTTCCAATGACTAGAATCAACATATCCAGCCATCCACACATTTCTCAAAGTAAAAAACAAAAATGGTGTTTATTCTCCTAATATTTGTTGAGGGTTTACTATGCCAGGTATTGTCATAAATGCCTTGATATATTAGTTTTATCCTCATGGTAACTCTATGTGGTAATAAAGTTAATACTCCCTAGTGGATAGATGAGAAAACCAAGGCCCAGAGAGGATAAGCAAGTTGTCCGAAGTCATAGAATGAATTTGCCTCTGGAACCTAGGCTCATCTTGACTAATTTCAACACTGCCTCCATCATGGAGCTGTTGAGGAATAACCTGAGAAATTACTGGTGGCACATGGAGAAAATAGATGGATTCTCCAACTCTTTTCACCTGATGTCTTATGTTTCTAGTGGGGCCGTCTTCTGGAAACATATATGTTGCCACTCCTCACATATCCCTAATGTGGTTCTTGGGCACCCTGACATCGTTTACATGATTCAGCATCTCACCCCATGCTTTGGCCATAGGAGTTTGGGCCAGACACACCTCTATTATTTTATTTCGCAAATATTCAGATGTTGATGTGAGGGGACAGCCAGGAGAGCAAGAGGTCAGAGGTACTGCTCAGGGGTGCTTTGCTGGGATGTGAAGCCCTGGAGGGACAACAATTCAGCCAGGCCTGACTGCAAAGGCTAAATTTTTATTCAGCTTTCCAGTACCATTTCATAAAGCAAAACCAAACCCAAAACAAAAACAAAAACACCTCACCTAAGAATGTCTATTTCTGACTTCTGACTTCAAAATTAACTTATATGCAAACCATCTTGGACTTGTCTATCCATTAATTTGACCAAAAGTTTTATTACCTTTTATTACCTTCTAAGAATATATCTCTTTTTAAGGGGTGTGGAGGATGCGGGAAGAGACTGAACAAAAATCGTGCACCTATGGATGAGGACAGTGGGGGGTGGGTGAGGGTGGAGAGGAGCTATGGGGGGAAAAAGAGGAACAACTGTAATAATCCGAACAATAAAGATTTAATTAAAAATAAAAAAAATAAAAAGAATATACCTCTTTTTACTGCCCCTGTAAGGCAAATTCATAGCTTTACGGCGAGCTCAAAACCAAAATTTGTAGAAGGGGCTTCTGATAGTTAGCAAACCCTCTTTAAAATACTTTACAAGGCCTTCTACTACATCCCTTGACTTTCAACAGCTAGAGATGCAGGAATTTCTTGGGCAGGCAATGGTTATGTGTTGAGGTACCTATAACCATACACACCCTATTCATTTATAAATATTGGTTCCTACTGGGTGAGATTCAAAGAAAGACAAAAACCTGGTCCCTGCCCATTGGCAGCTGGTCAAGTAGATCAGAAAACCAGGTAGGCTTTCTTGACATAACTAGAGAATGATCTCAAACAATCTATATAATTAAGCAATGTATATAATCAAGCAATCTATATAATCATGTTTGGTTCTGACTGTCAGGGAATTCAGCATTATAGGAGTACTTTAATCAAGAGAAGCTGCTTATAGATAGGAGTAGTAATATGTAATTCAGAACAATTATGCTGAATAAGATATCTGTGTGGTAACAATAAAGCTGTACCATTTTAATTCCTAAATTTGGAAAGGGCGTCTACAGGGTTAGTGGGTTCTCAGTAAATCAAGTAAGGGCAATGGGAATAATTTGTTGTGTGACTCCAGGCAAGTTCATTACCCACTCTGGGCCTCAGTTTCCTTGTCTGTAAAAAAATGGGTTAAATTAGAAAATTCTGTGGGTCTCTGCCAGCTCTAACATCCTGTGTCTCCGTGCTCAAGCAGTAGGACAGGTCTGCAAACTGTCCGGCTTTCGGAAGGATCTGCTCAGCAGGACAGGAAATCCCTGGCTGTCCTGGGAGGAAGACAAGTGGCGAGGACCTTTCCCAGCCAAGGTTCCTGGGGCATTCTCATATGATGCCCAGAGCAACCTTTTCTTACTTTGGTGCATCTTCACTGAGGAGCTTCATTAAACATCAGGACAGATGGCATCTCTCACTTCCGCTAATTCTGAATCCTAGTAACATCTTTCCTCTCTAACTTCTAAGTTGTTTGATGGAGTTGACTAATTTTCTTTCTAAAGTCATATGCTCTCATTTATCTATATCCCTAGGATCTCTGTTTCTCTTTCATATTTAAATTGAGTGACTCAATCAATTTTACTATCATCTACTCTCCAGTTGATTAAATCCTAAATCTTATCATCAGAGTATTTTTGGGAGATGATATGTTATAAAATTTAAAGTAATTTTTAATCACCATTATAATATGCTCATAATTGCATTTTCCATAAAGTTTTTAAACTTATGGAATCCTCATTGAAAGCCAAGTTTGAACCCAAACACTTATCACTGGATTTTCCCAAAAATATAATATGATAGGCTTCTCACCTTAATAAGTTATGTTTTAGAGCTATTTTATATGAAGTTAGGAGATATACTATTGGTACATTTTGACATCTTCCAGGCATAGTGAAAATAATACCAGAGAAATACAGGATGAGGATGCTCATAATCACTATAGTAATTTGTACTTGATGTTTGATATTAAGAAAAATTTTTTCTAGAATTAAATCAACTATTAAATTAATGAAATATCAGATGACCAATGTACAGGTCTCTGTCATGTTAGTTTAGTATATTAAAATCACAATACTTATTTTAAACTAAACACAAAAGTCATAGACTACAGTTCCTCCTAATGCAATCCTTCTGGCCAGGAGACTTCACTCAGTTATGAAGCCTAAGAGCTTACAGTAGGTCCTTGGGTTACATCAGAGATTCGGAACCCACCTACATAAGCACCTATGTCACTCACATGGAGCACATACACAGCAGTAATGAAGTGAAACAGTAAAAAAAAAATTAAAAGAAAGATAACAATTCCTGACCTTTACTTGTGGTAAATAAATAATAAAAAACATAAAGCACATATGTACATATGATGGAACTTTTAAAAAAAATAAATACTGTAAATGGGAGATGGCAACGTAACCACGAAACAACGTATGTTGAGTCCGACGTAACCCGAGGACTGCCTGTATTTGCTTCTGAAGATGTGAATGTGGTCTCTGGAAAGAGCACGAGAGTATGCTGCAGGGCAGATTAGCCCAAAGCAACTTGGCTCATTTGGCTGACCTCAAGGGCCAAGTCAATAAGAAAACATCAAGTTGATCAACAAAATTGCTTAATGTATTTGTAAACCAACTTAGCCAGTCAAAAGGGCTAAAACCGGCACACCAGTTGAGGTGTGTGGACAGCCTTCATTTAAATCTCAGTCGAAGAGAAGCTGCCCGTCATTCCCGTCCCTTCTAACAACAGAAGGCCCGGGCTGGAACAAACCCCAGAGTCCGAGCTTCTCGTCGAACACCAGAGCCAGTCCTTACACTTTCGCAGGAACAGCACAGGGAAGCTGGAGTGCGGCCCCGTTTCACCGGCTCTGGGTACCATCAGGCCTGGGCCTGCCGAGGGCACCTGTTAATTCACAGGAGTAGTTGCTAAGAGGCGGTGAGGTGCTCTGACTCATAGCATCTCTGCTCAGTGGATGCTTCCCAAACAGATGCTCTTTTCTGTTGCCCACTAATAATCCCACATCCATCCTATGTATTCTTGAACAATCATACCTGTTGACATTTTGCTATCACAAGAAAAGCCCTGAAAGATGAGAGGAGAACCCATTGAATTTATCTGTGCTTTTAGTTATTTCTGAGAGAAAGGTGGTATTGCAGCAATCCATTAAAGCTGTGTATTGTATCAAAGCTAAAAGTCTGTCACATAAAAGCACCACCTGTAGCCACTCTTTTGAAAGGAAAGTCCTTGGCAAACAATGGCCTGATTGAGCCAGCTTAATCAGGCAGGAGTCAAGATCACTGAGACATAAATTAAGCATTCATCCTTGAGTAGCAGCCAAGCAGCCAAAGCCCCCATAATCCCAATTAATCCCATTTTGTGCGGTTGCCCTTGGGCCAAGGGCAGAGGGGAAGGGAATTTGCACATGTTGGTTCCGCATCAGCTCTTTACCTTTACAGGGGGTGGGTCTGTAATAAAGGAGAGCACCTATGCCAGTTCCTGTTCCCACACTGTGGCAGTCAGAGCCCTCCCCCACCCCGCTCTGCGTTCTGTCAGCCAGAATTTACTTCAAGGACACTCTACACTTTCAGGAGAGTTATATACTTGGGCTCCTCTGAAGACAGACATGACTCTGTTTCATTCTCCTTTGTTTGTACAACTGAATTGACTTGCCGTCACCTACTCCCGCAGTCACACAGAGTGAACAAGTGCACCACAACCCCTCGGAACTCATTTTTGCCAATAGATACTCGTTCTGGAGGAAAAGTTGTCTTGCTTCCCAGGGCCTGGAAATTTCCCCCCAGAGATCAGCCATTCTGTCCACAAACAGAATCAGCCTAATGGGGGCCACCGCTCACTTCTCTTGCTCCTATGGGAAGGAAGGACAGTCTGCTCTCTGCAAACAGGTCCCCCCCTTTGCTGCAGGTTCACTGTGCTCAGGTCCCTTCTCACTTTAACAGAAGCCCGGACACCAGCTGAGTGGGAAGGGCTCTGTGAAGGAACCTGCTGGCTCACTGCCCCTCTTCTTTGGATACATTAGCAGATCCTGGTCTCCCCGATTTCCTTATAGTTTGGGGGAAGTAAGATGACATAGAAGTAGGCTCTCTCCAGTGAACATGAGCACAATTAGTAGGTATCACTTCTTATTTTGGCCCATAAAATTCTCTACATACTCCTCCATGTTCTTTCCCCATTTCTGACTGAAATGGAAATGTGTGTGCGTGCACGTGCGCAAACACACACACACACACACACACACACACACACACACACACACACACACGCACACCCTGTATTCTCCGAGAAGCCAAGTTTTAAATATGGCAGCGTCACAATTAGCCTGGATCCCAAAGTAACTACATGGGATCTTTTCCAACCATATTTTCCCAACCTCACTCATTGTACTATTAGATGAGCAAGAAATAAACTTCCATTGTGCTGAGCAACTACATGTTTGGGCTTGTTTGTTTCTACAGCCTTTTCTGCTCTAACCATACAGGCGTGACCCTCTGCATGGCTCTGGACTGCCAGTCTTCTCTGGCCCTGGGTCAGGAGAGAGCAACTTAGGGGCCAAGGTGGTGAGGGCTCCTCAGCCCAACCTGAAGCTTTCCACCCTGAGCTTCAGAAACTCCTAGATAGTAATGGGCCTCTATTCCAGTAACTCTCTGCCCACACCCAATCCCTTCCCACAGGTGAGCCCTTCGGCTGGGTTCTGAGGGTTCTTCTCCATTTGGAAGGATAGGACTTTTTGGCTTTAGCTCAGCTGAGTCATTTGTGACTCGGGCCTATGAGTCAAGCCCCCTGAAGTGATGGAGAAGTTAAGCCTTGACCTTCTGCAGGAATCTGGTTGAAAATAAATCTGCATATATCACTTCTGGGAAGAAGGAAAGGCACTGAAACATTTCTGTGGGCTCTTGTTTTAACTGCCACTTGAAGTCCCTGTCACTTGAAGTCTTTGCTTCTTCAAGAGTGTCAAGTTTAATTGACAGAATTTCAGTTAATTGCTTAAACGTTATTTTGATAAAAAGAAATAAAGGAATGCTTCCTATTATGCTTATCTTTGAAAATGCTAAGCATTACATTGTTTAGAAGAAGAAGAAATAGAAAATAGTACTAGCATTCTCATGGCCAATATACTGGTGTCAAGAGATCTAGGAGACATAATGAGCATTAAGAATAGGACAAATGGGACATTAAGCACTCTGATCAGTGTTAAGTTTAAAGAAAAACCACCTGTACTTCAAGTAGATAGGGCTGTTGTTCTTTTTTTGAGGAAAAAAAATATACTAACTTCACTTCAAAGAATCAGACTACAGGTAAGGTAGAGAAGTTACAGCTCATAAAAACCATTATTTAAGAGAAAAATGTTGTGTTATTCAAACTCATGAATACTCATTTCATGTTTTGCTAAACTCTCCCGTTATTGATAAGAAGTTACAAAGGAGAGAGACAGTGTACTCCTGCAGATAAGTCAGCTCCCCCTAGATAGGTAACTCAGTTAAAACTGAGTTTCTTCTGGTTATCTCTTACATTGCTTGTGGGAATGTAAGTCTGGCAGTTTCTAAAAAAATTATACATATATCATATGACTTGGTAATTGCACCCTGGGCATTTATGCCAAATAAATGAAAACTTGTGTCCACATAAAACCTGTGCACAATTATTCATATCAGCTTTATTTGCAATAACCAAAAGCTAGAAACAACCAAAATGCCCTAAGATAGATTAATGATTAAACAAACGATGGTACCGTAGACTAGTGTACTATTTATTACTCAACAACAAAAAGGAATCAACTATTGATACATTCAACAACTTGGATGGGTCTCAATGGCATTATACTGAGTGAAAAAAATCAATCTCAAAAGGTCACATACTGAATGATTCCATTTACTAGTATATTGCATTCTCAAAATGACAAAATTATAGTGATTAAGAACAGACTAGTGATCGCCAGAAATTAGGGATTGCAGCAGAGAGGGAAGATGGTAGGAAAAAAATCAGTTTCTAATTCCCACTCCACATGGTACAAGAAATTTTTTAATTTAAACTTTTAAATATTTCTAACTCTGTGTTTTCATATGCGTAAAATACTTTGAAAAGAAGTAACTAATGCCATTTTCAGAATAAAGGTAATACAAAGCATGTTTTTCCATATGAAAGAGGAAGTCAGATCAACTATTTTAATCAGGGGCTTAAATAGTGAGGGGACATCCCAGGGGATATATAAGACAATCTATGGGGGACTGGGAAAGAAATGTTAGAACATCTATTTCTATGTATTGCATGTCTTGTACATTTAAAATTGCTATTTTGGAGTATCTTGTATACTGCATAGGAAGTATTACTTTCATAGTATCAGTATATCATTTATACATATATAAGTATATAAGTATATATGAATATTTGGGCATGCAAGCTCAAAAAATTTTTCCTTGTAGGACTGCATGAAAGAATATTCCCTGATAAATATAAGGACAGCCTTGTTTGCTCATTTCCTGTTTGCCCTCAACTGTTGGTATCTGTGGCCTAGAGTTCTGCCTTTGATCTCCTTCTCACTCAGCATGCATCTCCTGAGTCAGAAACCAACCCCCTTAGTTGTAACTGCTGTCACTATGCTAAAAGAGTAAGACTATCTCAGACTACATCATGCTTCTGAGCAATTTCCATTAAATAATTGCCCACAGAGCGAATTCCATCAGTATGGCTCCAATAAGTAAGCACACCGTCCCCCCTCAAATTGAGCTCAGTATCTTCCAACCCTCCTCATTTTTAACCTGCTCCTTTTATTACATTCCTCATCCCTATCTATAATTCACATGATCACCCTAGCCAGAAATATGGTGGTTATGTGAGATTTTTTTTAGTTTCTCTTTCATTTTACATTGTTAATTTTTATTTTTTATTATCTCTAAATTCCTCCATGTATTAGATCTCCACAAATCAACAAGGATAAATTTCAAAAACATAACATAAAAATAAAACAAGTTGCAAAAAGAAGCATCATTTAATATGTAAAATTTAAATATGTAAAACAATACTGTATATTGCTATGGACACATACATGCCTCTAGAAAATAAAAGTCATGCATAGAGATAACATACTCAACTTTAGGACACCAATTATCTCTAAGGAGGAAAGAAAGCAGAAGAAATTGGGAATAAGGCTACATTTTTTTTTTAATGGCAAAATGTTGTCTTATGTTAAAGCTGGGTGGTGGTCACATGGGTGTCAGTTACATGAAGTTTTCTGTATGGTTGAAATACTTCATAATTAAAATTATTTCTCTAAGGAAAAATAATACTACTTCCTTTCCTCAACTACCTACCATGTCCAAAGTTCCTAGTTCAAGTTCCTGATATTTCTCCTTAGATTATTACAATATTCTCACTGATCTCCCAGCCTCCATTTTTGTCTCCTTTTAACCCAGCCATTACACACAGACAAAATAAACATTTCAAAATGAAAATTGGAGCATATTATAGCTCTGTTAGTGGCCCATTCATGGGTCTATATCAGTTGGAAAATGGCATAAAAATGCTGAATAACAATCACAAAAATTTCAGGTGCCCACAACAATAAGTATTTATTTGGCCTATGAATATGGAGGTCACCTGGGGGGCGGAGGGGGGGAGGGTTGGGGGAAATTGGTAGGCTGACCTAGGCTGGACTTGGCTGGGATGAGTTGACTCTGGTCCACATGGCTGGCCTCTTGCTAGCCTGAACTGTCCTTCTCATGATGATGGCAGAAATGTAAGCAGGAAAATGAAAACACACAAGACCTAGGCTTGGAGCAGGTACACCATCACTTACACCTCATTGATTTGGCCAAAGCCAGTCACCTGGTCAAACCCAAAGTCAAGAAGTACAGAAATAGTCTTTATATCTTTAATGATACGAACTATAAAGTCACATGGCAAAGAGTGTGGTTGCAGAGAGGGGTGAAGAATCGGGGCTATAAGTTTTCTTCCCTTAGTGAGGCATGGACAGTAATCCATGAATGTATCCTGAGCCACCTCTCCAGCTTTATTACCTATTGCTCTACCCTTTGTTTTCCATACTGAAGACATTCTGAACTTTCTGCATGTCCTTGAATATGTCCTGCTGTTTCTTCTCTTTTTACCTTAGCATAAGTTACTCTTTCTGTTTTTACCAGGCAAATGCCAACTTCTTATTCTTCATGGCCTCAACTCCTACCTTCTTGTCCAACCCCTTCTCAGGAAGACCAATTTTCAGCTCCCACTGTCATCTCTGCAGAATTAACCACACCTCCTCTACCTTAATTATATCTTGAACATGCAATATAGATACCCAGCACTACTCTTTTTAGACTATAAATCCTTTGATCACAGAGATTTGCATCTTTTGTGACTGCCACTTTTATTGAGGATCAATAAATGTTTGTTGAATGAATACAATCTCTGGCTATTGGTTGAACTTTCCTAGTTTCTAGAAACAAAATAAGGTGTCCTCTGACTGCAGGAGATCAAATAGTAGAGTTTTCAAGGCAAGTTAAACTCTACTTGTAAATTAATACATTGATATCATTGATAAATGATACATTTGACAAATGGTAAAACAGCTATTTAACTTATAATCTGATCATTTTTAAATGAATTGCACCAGGGGTCTCAACCTTGAATCATGGAGCCACCAATAAGATGCCATGTATTCAGGTGAGGAAGGGGTATGATCCAGCTCACCTTACCCATTATGTTACTGGGCAGCGCAACCTGAGGGTGGAAGAGACCCGAGTTGTATTTTCCTTATGAAACTGTACATCATTAGGATGTGTGAAGAAGTCTTTGTCCACTGTGCTGTTAGAGTCATCAACCCCCAATTCTTGGCAGAGGCCCTAAAAACACGTTGTGATTGAGACCTCTACTATCCATTCTTGTAGGAGAACAAAGAGAGGGACTGGATCCATGAATGCCTATCTTTGGAGTTCAAATGACCTACTGTGCTGTTATGTTTGAAATCACATACACTTTTCTTGGTCAATACACTCTCACTCTGGAGTGATGAGTACCAACTCCTTTAACAAATCTTTGGGTTTTGTGTTCAAGGATAGACCCCAAACAGAAGCATCCTACTGTTACACCACATGGATTTATAAACATCAAAAGACAGAGTCAAGGACAAAAGTGAGCACGGACCATACAGCTAGAAACAATGGAATCACTATTATTTGTTTGCTTGTTTCGTCAGGGGGGAAATGTAAATCAAAGAATAACAACAACAACAACAAAAACCCACCCCTATATTCAACCAAGATGCATGAATGACACCCCCAGGCTTACCACATTCAAGAGAGCTAACTACAGCATTAACAATGCTTTGCTACTATGGGCAGAGAGGACTAGCTGCTTCATCTGCTGCTTCCATTTCTAATTTCCTTAAATTCAGGAAAATGTACAAAATGATTTTATGCCAATATCACATGCCACAAAGCAGAGTTCATTTGGGTGGTTCTGGCAAAGAGATTGTTCATCAATGTTGTTAATGTACACGGGAAGACATCTGATGTGAAATTCATAATTGAAATGTTATGAGCAGTTTAGCATATGGATCCTTCACATCCACTTAATTGCCAGTTTAGTAATAATTTTATGTAATGAGGCATTATTAATAATACGTGAAATACTAAATTGACGTAATGCCCTAAAAACATAATATGGCATTTGCCACTGAAAGAATATTATGATTCCAGGTGTCTTTACGATGATTTAAAAAACATATGTGATATTACAGAAAATATTAAATTAATTGTTAGACACAGCTTGGTTATGATATAGTTAAAATTCAGTCTCTAAGTTATAATCTGTTTTTACAAAAAGTGCAAATCTTTGACTGCCCTTTATGGACTCCCATTGCAACTGCTGCTTGAAGTTCTCTCACCATTGGATGTTTGCCATCCTCCTCCTTCATGGCTGAGGTGGCATCTGATATGGAGGAGGAGAAAGTGAGACAGAAAAGTTGAAAGGTTTGTCCTAGTTCAAGCACTAAGGAGACACAGGAAAGCAGAAGCCAAATGCTCTCTATTGACACACTCAAAATTTCATCACACTTCAGGAATTTTTTCAATAGCTTAATATGTTTCCTAAAACCTTCTGATTGGGGCCTTGGTCATCATTTGCAAGGCCTGAGGGAAGAGTGCAAATGGAGGCTCACACACCATAAGTTCACATATTTAAAAGCTATAAATGAAGCTATTAAGTAAAATATGATCTTTTCTACCTGGACAAATACCCTGTCATAATGATGAAATGAAAAAGTATATAAAAAGCCTTGGTTTTTGTATGACTTAACGTCATATAAAACATTAAATATCAAGGACAACTAAATCTAGTTTTTATTGTCCATTATTTCTGTTGTTCCATTGTTAGGCTGGTGATATCTGGATGAGTAATAAAATAAAAATATACATAATTCATAAAAAACTAAAATTTAGTCCATAAATTTGTCTTTCCTGCTTTTATTTTGGCCAAGTTACTAAAGATGCTGTTATAATGAACATTTTTACAGAACTTCTATTCTACTGACACTAATGAACTAAATAACTAAAAAACCAGAATGTAATTATATTCAGAATGAAAATGTTAATTTACTTTCATAACATATAAATTAAATATGAAAATTAATATTTTTGTATACTTTCTAAAATTTATTTCTCTTTTAAAATATTCAAAATGATGCATTAAATTTAAAAGGCAGAATGAAAATTATAATGGATAAATATAAAAATTTTAAATCCATTTATTCAAATAATGCCAAAATTTTTTATTTAGTATTTTGAAATTTTAATTAAATCTTAAGTATTTTATAAAGATAAAACTATTGCAATTAGAGTATTCAATGTCCATCTGGTTGCTATGTAAAGAACTAGCATCATACTTCCAAATGTATGTCTAGATAAATATGTCTGTAGAAATATCTTTAGATGTTTAAGAATAATATGAGTTATTTAATACTGCAAAATGTCCCTAAGCCACCATGTGTGACCATTGCAAATACTGCACTAACTTGAACCAGGAATTGGAACTCAACTGGAACATGGAAGAGAAGTAAAAAAATGGATACTTGCACTACTGGGAAACAATACTTCATAGAATAAGAGTCTATTGCATTCATGCTGACAGGAAAGATTTGACAAGTTAATTAATTTGTCTTTTCTCTTACCTAAGCACTTAAGCCACTTAAACTCCCTGCTCTCAAAAGCAGTGTCCGTCTCTGAAGCTGAAAGTGGCACAACACACAGATTTTCCTAGCATTGGACACAGTTGCCTTTTGTTTCGAGGACACAGGGAAGGCCACACAGAAAACTGTTTCATGGGGTCCAGCTGGTGTGGCTCAGTGGTTGAGCATCAGATACCTATGAACCAGAAGGTCACAGTTTGATTCCCTTTCAGGGCACATGCCTGGGTTGCAGGCTTGGTCCCCAGTAGGGGGTGTGCAGGAGGCAGCTGATCAATGATTCTCTCTCATCATTGATGTTTCTATCTCCCTCTTCCTCTCCCTTCCTCTCTGAGTGTGTGTGTGTTTCCTGGGGCCTGACAGGTTTAGTCAGATAAACTGATGTTCAGAGGCTTGGGTTACCTATCAGCAGTGAGCACTTGATCCCAAGTGAAGAGGTGCCCCGTGTTCCTTAATAAGTGTGTGTGTGTGTGTGTGTGTGTGTGTGTGTGTGTGTGTGTGTGTGTGTGATTATAGGGTTTTCTAAACTGTAGGTACTATAACAAGGCCAGCTCTTGCCTGGCTCTAATCACAGTGCAGCATGTGATGGTACATTTACACAGGAAGAGTTTAATAAAGATAAAACTACTGCTTCCACACCAATCAATAACACTGCCTCAAAGATGCTAAAACTTTCCCCTACACACTTCCCTACTTGAGCCAGACTATGGCTCAAATCTCCCCCCATTTCTTTGTGGTATGTGTGGGGGAGTGATAATCATCTTTGGAATTTTGTGTCTCCGTCCAAGGCTGGTTATGCTGGTTCACATGGCCAGACTGCTTGTTAAAGTATTGAAATACCTCCATGTTATTTGTTAAACAATGGTTTCCCTGAACTCCATGTGTGCCTCCTTCCTTCCTGCCTTCCCTGGGGCCTTCCTCACAAGGTCTCCACACAGAATCTCTCCAAGACCCTGCTTCAGTGTGCTTCTCAGTATTTTTAATATCACCCTTGCATATGGCATGTAGCAAGGGGGAAATACAGGAGACTCTGGATTAACACCATTCGCACTTGTTTCCAAAAAATATATTTAGCAGGGCATCACTGGCAGGATATTGATAGGGTATTTCGGGATGGCACCAAGTTACCTGGCTGATAGGAGAAGAAGAGATGGCCGTTCTTTGTGAGGTTGGCTATTAAAATCTGATTCAGGGTCAGCTAGAAGGAGAGCTATTTCCATACTGACAGATGTTCAGTGGCTTTTGTCAAGTGAGTTGGTGGCCTTTATCCACTTCCAAGTGGCCAGATGTCCATATCACTAAAATCACTACTCTAAGCTGATATGTGATCTGATTAAGGTACCTCCTAGGCTTTTTGGCTCAGAGTTTATAACTGAATTGGAGTGGATATTGAGACAGATATATAAAGAAGAACTACAGCATATTCTGACTCTAAGATCATCCTAAATGCCTAAATGTGCCCAGCATTAACCTGTTTTGCAGATAAACCTAGAATTTAACCTTCATGAAATGTTATTTTAGCACCTTGCAAAAAGTCTGCAAGAAAAAAATTGTCTATTAAAAGTAATTGTGTTATTTCAGTGTTGTATATATTTTGTACTGAATGTTCAGCAAAGGCTAGTGAGAGTGAAAGGAAGGAGGGAGAAGCTAAGACAACAGGATGTTTTCCAAATTGAAATCACTTATTTTGATTTCAAAATCCAAGTCAGCTTAGCCTCTTCCAACCCCAGATTGAAGGTGGCCCAGGGTTTCTTCCAGAGCTTGGCCCAGCACCACTATTATGAAATGGATTCAAGTTTTTTATATGTATTTTTATAATGTACATGTTCAGAGACAGATCCAGGTATTGTGGGTCCGCAAGCTTATACAATTTTGGAAGTCTCTCTTTAAGAAGAAGAATACAAAATCATAAATTCAAAATTGCTAGGGTCCCCACCAGGGCCTAAAAAGGGGGGCCCTGCAAGGGAAGGGCCCTGAGTGTAAGCTGCATTAACATCATGGAAACAACCTCTTCTTTACAGCTTGCCCATGTAGTTGACACCAACACACTTTGTGCAGCTGCTTCTAGTTTACATTTTGTTTTAGGTTCTTTGCTGTGCTATTGTGCCTACCTTAAGAGAAATGCAAGTTGAGCAAAATCTATGAAGTTTACATAGCAGGAAAAATGGATTTTCTGTCATTTAAGAGGGATATGATTAAAGGGCCACTCCCATCGAAAGTCTTGATGAAATGTGTGCTGTGTGGCCATATGATAAAGGGGTAGAATTTGTGCTGATTTCTTCAAGCTTAAAAATGGGACAACTGGTATTCATATCTGAAAAGCTCTTTCAAACCAACTATACCACATAAACCCCTGTGCATTTTGGGACTTATGGGAGGGAGAGCAGCCTGATTTTTTTTTATAGTTAATGTCTCACCTCCCTTATTGTGCCATGCAAGGCAAAAGTCTGGGGCAGGAATTGATACTACACTGCCATTCTCACACAGAGATTTTTGTGAGATGATGTTTCTGAAAATTTATTTCTATTTGGTCTAAAAAGATAAATTATAGAAACGTCATTACAGCCTTCCCTCTTTCTAAGTTTGCAGGAGGTGATGGCTTTGAGAGTCCACAGCCTGAGTAGGGCAGTCCACAGAAGGTGGTACATGAGATTTTATGGGATAGTAAGGAGGGATGAGACAAGGAGGGTCAGGCCCCTTCGCAGCCTGCTCTGCTCCCGGGTAGGGCTCATGTGCTAGAGGGGACAATAGGCATCTGGATCCTGGTCGTAAAGGCGAGGTAATTTTGTATTTTTAATGAGTCATTTTGAAATATTTGTAGTTTTTCAAGTACATCAATATCCTGTTTAACTTACTTTGTATTATTATCTTCTAACTTTGTTGTGGCAACTGTTCTTTAAAATATGTTAAAACATATGACCTAGCGCATCATCTGTTTTTGGAAATGTTTCATGTCTGCTTGAGAAGAATGACCATTCTCCAACTGTTCACAGGAGAATTCTACATATGCTCATTAAGTGAAGGGTATTAATTGTGTTCAAATCTAAGCCTTCACTGACTTTCTGTCTGCCGAACCTACCAAAATCTGATAAAAAAGAGGATAAACAACTCAATTTTAATTAAAAATAAGCAAACGACCTGAATAGGCATTACATAGACTAGAAAATATCTACAGCCAATGTGCATCCAAGAAGATGCTTAACCTCACTAGTAATTACAGAAACATAAATTAAGGTGTCAAAGAAATTTCATTTTTCATTCACTTAATCTGCAAAAATCAACAAGTCTGACAATATCAAGTGTTGAAAGGATATGGATCAAGGGATTTTCTTATGTATTACCAGCGGGTATATAAAAAGGCACAATCACTTTGTAAATAATGTGGCATCATTTTGTAAAGGAGGAACATTTATACACTCCATGGCTGTTCAGTTCTATTCCTAGGGATGGAGACAAGAGAACTCCTGTCTATGCATCAGAAGACATGTGTGAGAAAGTTCATTGCAGTGCTATTGTAATAGTAAGAAAATAGAAAAGACTCAGATGTCCAATAACACAAGAATAAAAAACTAACGAAATACTATACGGCAGTAATAATGAGTGAGCTATAGGGGCAACCCAGGTTCGCCAAGCCACTAGGCGCGCCGCGGCCCTCAGGCACCCAGCTCGTGCCCAAGAGGAAGGTCAGCTCTGCGGAGGGGGCGGCCAAGGAGGAGCCCAAGAAGAGGTCCACCAGGTTGTCAGCCAAACCTGCTCCTGCAAAAGTGGAAACGAAGCCCAAAAAGGCAGCAGGAAAGGATAAATCTGCAGACAAATAAGTGCAAACAAAAGGGAAAGGGGGAGCAAAGGGAAAGCAGGCTGAAGTGGCTGACCAGGAACCTAAAGATCTACCTGCGGAAAACGCAGAAACTAGAAATGAGGAGAGTCCAACCTCAGATGAAGCAGGAGAAAAAGAAGCCAAGTCTGATTAATGTCATATACCAAGTCTTATCAGTGGTCCCTGTCGCCCTTCTTGTACAATCCAGAGGAATACTTTTATCAACTATTTTGTAAATGCAAGTTTTTTAGTAACTCTAGAAACATTTTTAAGAAGGAGGGAATTCCACCTCATCCCATTTTTTAAGTGTAAACGCTTTTTTTAATTAAAGGTGAAATCATTTTCTGGTGGTTTATTTTTTGGTACAACCAGAAAATAGTGGGATATTGAATATGGGAGACTTTGATTGTCTTGGGTGTCAGCTTAGCATTCCATAGGTGGGGGTAGTTTTTATATCCTATAATACAAAGTATACTAAATGGCAATTTGGAGTTAGTCATGAGTTTGCTATGTCTTGAACATTTTAAATTACTTCTATTCACATGTTTTTGGTAGAATTGTTTCCTGAAGGAAACCACTCCTTGATCTTGGCTCTCCCTATCAGAATTTTGTGCACCTGTAACATCTTTGGTGTGGCAGTCCAGTTTTCCTAGTAACTTTGTCAGTGTGCTGTGAAAGATTGAAAATTTGATTATGTAGTATATATGATATTAAATTGTGAATTAGTGGGACTTTGATGTAACAGTGTACCAACATTTTAAGATATTGGTACTTGATACCCTATTAAGGAAAGTTAGCCTCTAATTTTTAAGCTGGAAAGTCACTGGAATAACTGTTTAGAAAAGAATCACAACTACATGACTTTACATTTTGGTATGTATGTTAAGAATTGCATACAAATTGAAATGTCTGTGTACTGACCCAAAAAACAAACAATAAAATCTCAATTATGAAAGAAAAAATAATAATGAGTGAGCTATAAATTCCTGTAACAACATGAAAGGATCTTAGAAACACAATGTTGTGTAAAAAAAAAAAATCAGGTTCCAGAAGTTACCTATCTTATATAATAAAGAGCTAATATGCTAATTAGACTGAAAAGCAGAATGATCATTCGGACAACCTTCCAGATGAAGCTGGGACTGCAAGGGCCAGCCGAGGCTGCGAGGGGCTGCGAGGGGCTGTGAGGGATGAGCCCCTTGCACGAATTTTGTGCATTGGGCCTCTAGTAGCATAGAATACTTGTTTTATGAAGTACAAAACAACTAAAGTAAGTTGTTTAGACATATTCACATATATAACAAAATGTTTATCATATTGCACACATGTAAGATAAACACACACTTTAGGATAGTGATTGTCTTATGGGGGCAAGAGGACAAAATAGGGGTTGGAGCACAGAGGTAGATGTACACTATTGTCAGTGTTTTAGTTTGGGGGTTGAATGGTGATTTTCGAGGTGTACATTACATTATAAGAGCAAATAAAAAGAGGACAGAGCCACACACAATGGACAATAATGACTGCGTGTCATAAACCAATAGAACAGAATAGTTCTGCTCCCTTGAGCTCCCATCCTATACAGACAGTCCTTGGGTTACGTCAGACTCGACATATGTCGTTTCGTGGTTACATTGCCATCTCCCATTTATTTATAAAAAGAAAGTTACATCATTCTGACATATGTACATATGTGCTTTATGTTTTTTATTATTTATTTACCACAAGTAAAGATCAGGAATTGTTATCTTTCTTTTATATTTTTTTTACTGTTTCACTTCATTACTGCTGTGTATGTGCTCCATGTGAGTGACGTAGGTGCTTATGTAGGTGGGTTCTGACTTATGGCGAAAATCGTGTTACGTTGCGCTGTAGGAACGAATCTCCGACGTAACCCGAGGACCTACTGTAAAATAAAAGGGTAATATGCAAAAGGGTAATATGAATGGCAGAACAACCAGTCGCTATGATGCACACTGACCACTAGGGGGCAGATGCTCAACGCAGGAGCTGCACCCTGGTGGTCAGTGTGCCCCCACAGGGGAAGCGCCGCTCAGCCACAAGCCAGGCTGAGAGCTAGTGAGTGCAACAGTGGTGGTGGAAGAGGCTCTAAGGATGTTCTACTGTGGGGAGTGGGCCTAAGCTGTCTGTCGGCCATCCCCCAAGGGCTCCCAGACTGCTAAAGGGTGTAGGCCAGGCTGAGGGGACCCCACTCCCCCCGAGTGCACAAATGTCATGCGTCGGGCCTCTAGTTTAAATATAAATGAATAAGGGGTAGAGGAAGATCAGAGGAATGCCCAGATATAATAAAAGGGTGGGAGAAACGTAAGCTTTAGCTGTCTGATTGTAAAGTATAACTTGGCTGGGACTGCAGACATCTGAGGCTCTCAGAATGACTGGCAGACTACAACCCGAAGTGAAAGCCTAAGGTTACGTTGATGGTAAGCAGGTCTGATGCTTGGTTTTACAAAGCGACAGGGTGCCTCAGCTCCTCTCAGATTCAAGAGCTAGGTGGTGTGAAGGTGCTGTCTGGAGGATGAACACTTTTCCACAGCCCCAGTCCAATCCCAGTCTTGACCAATTCTCAGTTAACTGACAGGGGCTGAGGCCTTGGGAGAGGAATGTAGCCTATCTTTAATGAACCATCGGGGAAGAGCTTAGGAAATAAATTGCTCAGCCTCACTTTTCTCTCCCTTCCCAGTGCCTTCCATTGGCTTCACAAAGCAAACAGTGTCCCAGCTCCCTCTGGAAGCCAGAGGGCAAAGGATCCACTGAGACTGTCCATATAGCTCAGCCTCTCATGGGTGAGTGCAGAATGCACAAGGGTAGGAGTAGATCTGGACAGATAAGCAGAAGGTAGCCAATAAGGAGATATGAACAAAAGTGCTGAGTGAGGTTTCTGAAAAAGCTTTTGAATTATCTTTATTGTTCAAAGTATTACAGATATCCCCTTCCCTGCCCTCACCCCTCACCCCAGGGACTTTTTTTAGCTATGTTTTCTCTTCTTCCTTCCTGGAAGCAGACAATCCTAGAAGCATAGCCGTCATATTTTGACCCCAGGAGATACAAAACAGATGCTAAGAATGGTGACTCAGGAAGATAGAGCTGAGTCCTATAGCAGTCCTGAACCACCCAGCCCCAGTCGTCCTATATAGTAAAAGGGTAATATGCAAATTGACCTAACAGCAGAACGATCAGAATGCCTGCGGCCCCTCACCCCAGCCAGCCCACCCCCGATGGCCCCCATCCGGGTGGTCTGGATGGATCCCACCAGTGCACGAATTCGTGCACCAGGCCTCTATTTGTTACATAATAGAAAAAAGATTTTAAAAATCCAACCTTTCAATTGTTTGTCAGGCTTCTGTTACATGCAGCCAAATGCAATCCCTACTAATTCAGATACCTTGCCAAAGTCTCCAATCAGATATACCAAATTATTAAGTAATTTCTGTTCCTTTCCATTTGGAATAATTCGAGTTAATGTTTGATACTTCATAAAAGAGAGATTCATTCATCTTCATTTTTAAAAATTAAAATTAACATAATTTAATTGACAGTAGAAATAAGCTGAAAGTCAATAATTTTTCTTTTATCTGCATGTTAATTGACAGACAACCCAAAGTTTTTATTCATTTTTCTGGCTCATTTAAGATAGCTCAGTTTGGGAGTAAATAAGGTGTCAAATTCATAAAATTTGCTTAGCACTTCTACTTAAAACATCTGGTTTTCAAGTAAAAAAAAAATATTGATTTCTAATGTACCAACTGTATGAAGACTTTTTACCTGAAAATAATTATGAAAATATGGAAAGAAATATAATAATAACACAATAACTCTTATGATTAAATCAATTATCTCCCAAAGACAAGTGAAATGTAAAGCTCTCTCAAGGCTAAATAAAGAAAAATATAGTATATAACAAATTAAATTTATATCTATCTATTAATATGCCTTATATGATGCATGAGATATTATTGAAGCCATACAAGTTCTCAATAGCATCTTAAATGTTTGAATGTCCATTAATGTTTTGACTACACTGGAGAAATTTGCCAATTAAAGAAATTCAACTGGTGGATTTTATGGTAAAGAAAATAACTACATTCTAATTTGACTGCTTTATAAAATCTGCCTCTCATGAATTGGGGCAAAACTGTATATAGATAAACCTGTAATCTGTGACCAGTGTTCTTAGAAGCTTGTGAAAGATTTTATACCCCTTTATAGGCCAGTTAGATTCCTCAGTCTCACAGTCACCAGGGATCTGTTTAACTGCATTATCAAACTGGAATTGTGGGGTGTTGATGCTCAGAAAAATGAGGTATCAGTGGGGTTGGTGGCAGAGCTTAGAGTGGTGGGTCATTTAAAGGAGATGCGCCAGGAAAGTTAGCCTCTAATTTTTAAGCTGGAAAGTCACTGGTGCCGGGGCATTTAAAGGAGGTGCAGACAGATCGAATGACTGCCCACACCAACCTCCCTGGGGCTTAGAAATTAATGAAACTAAGTTGACTCAACACACTGTGGTTAATAACATGAAACGTTCCTTGGAATTCTTGCTGCATTATTTTGTGCAGCTCTTGTTATGCAGATCAGATTTTGTTTCATAAAACATCTCTGGAGAATTTTTAGTAAACAATGTAGTTTTGGTTGCTGCCTCAATGTAGCCGAGTGTGGAATAGGCTTATTACCTTTGTTTGGTCACCAACCTTTTTCTTAGAGATACTGTGGGGTTAATCTTATGTAGTAGAGACTGGCTACCTGTACTCTTTTCCTCTTGGGCACCCAGCCAAACTGTATTTCCCAACCCCCCTTGGAGTTAGGTGCAGCCATCTGATAAGTTCTGCCCAACAGACTGTGGGCAGAAGTGATGTACACCACCGTTAAGCTGGGCTCATAACAATCCTCCCTTCTATTTTCCTTAATGTCAGCTAAACACAGAGGATCCTCGTAAGGCCTTAAAGAATGGCAAAGCCACTAATTGCAAGGAGCCTGGGTCCCTGAAAGACTGTTTGGAGCAAAGTCTTGCTATCAACCTTACTGGCAAAATATGTAAATAGGAAAAATAAACAACAACAAAACTCGTTTAGTGTTACAGATGCCACTAAGATTTTAGAACTATTTGCTATAGCAATTAACCCGACCTGACTAATAAATCTTAAGGTGTGTATATTAAAAGAATACTATTATAATTATCTTTTTAGTACATACATGCAAATAAAAATAAGTGCATATGAAACTTCCTGATCATTTCAGTAAAAGTTCAGAAAATATTCCCTATTGACTTCAATAGACTTTGCCATATAGTTCTACAGTATTGATAAATATCAGATTTCATTTTTGGTGAATGTCACAAAACTGAGAGTTTTCATATCTGTTTCCTTCACCTAGAATCTATTTTAAAAACCAGTCAATTTTTACATATTATATGATACTGAAGAAAAGGTGATTATTGTTGTAAAGGGCCAGAAAACATAGATTAGTTGTGTGGTACCATATATGGAAGGCAGACTGTGAGTGATGAACTGCTGAGGAGAGTAATTCTCTGGGGCTGGAGACTCCATCCTCTGGGTCCATATTATTCCTACTTTAAGAATTACACCCAGAAGAAACAGAGGCAATGGACTGAATGGTTGTATCACCCCAAAATTCACACGTCAAAATCCTAACTTTCAATGGGATTTATTAGGAAGTGGGGCCTTTAGGAGGAATGGGATCAGTGTTCTTATAAAAGGGTTTCCAGAGACTTTCCAGCCCTCTGTCACGTGAGGATAAAGAAATCAGCAGTCTGCAACCTACAAGACAGCCTCACCAGAACCTGACCTTCTCGCACCCTGATCTCAGCCCTCCAGCCTCCAGAACCGTGTGAACAAATTTCTGTTGTTTGGAAGCCACTGAGCCTATGGTACTTTGTTATGGCAGTCTGAACTAAGACACAGAAGATATAATAAAGAGGATCAGTCCATTGAAACCTCAAAAAAAAAAAAAAGAATTACAGTTAATATACCATGTTTAACTGAAATTTTAAAAAAGAAAAAAAGTCAATTTTTAGAAAATTATTAATTTTAAGCATTACTCAAATGATAGTATCAGTATGTCAGAATACAAGACCTGTCACCTCTCCTGAACAAGACAGAAAATAATTGCATATGTAGTTTTTAATCATTTCAAAAAATTTTTAAATCCAATTTATCTTTTGGTACAATAAGAATGAATTCTTGTACCACTGGCACATGCTCACAAGAAATACCTTTGTGGTTGTTAAACACTAATTACTGCATTTATGTAATATTGCCATGGGTATCCTATTTTTATATGTGCTCACTATATATTCAGATAAACTCTAGCTTGCACAAGTCATTCTAGCTTGCACAATCTTATTCTCTCAAAGTCTTTATTCATCCCAATCCTTTATTATGCTATTTGCCCAAGTTAAGAATGTTTGCCTCATAAGCCTCGTGAGCCTCCAGTTATTTTTTCTCTTAGATGCTTTCTATCGACTATTCAGAGATTAGTTTTCCCTACACAGAGTCATTGAACTCAGTCATCTCAAAATAGCTAAAACAAAGCAGTATAGATCAGCTCTAGGTTCAATGGTCACACTGTAGGAACACAATTCATTTGTTAATTAAATGCATACTATCTACACCACTGCCTCCTGCTAGCTTCAAATTTCTGTTTGTGGGAATTCTCGGTTTGCCTAAGGAGTGGAAATAAAACAGACACCTCCCTCTGCTGTTGCTAAATTGTCTTCCATGGAAGCTTTTCTCCCACTTCTGTTTTTTAAATGTCAATTTGTACATTAGCCTAGTAGAATTTTTATGTGAACTCTGCCATATGCCCCCGCCCCCCTCCCAAAAAAAGTAAAGACATTATATCAATAATTTGATAGTAGCAATAAGATTTTTGGGAACAACTAACTGTCATGTTCTACCCAGAAGCCCCAAGGATCAGCCTAATCTAGACCTAAACTTCTTAGTTTATACATATAAATAAAAATAACTGGTTATTCCAGTAAAAATCCAGAAAAGACCTGCTCCCTATTGGCCTTAGTAGATTTTGACAGATAGTTCTACAGTCTTGATGAGTATTAAACTTCATTTTTGGTGAATATATGTCACAAAACTGAGGAACAGATTGTCCTCCGAATGTGGCTTGAGTCTGCCCCAAACTGGTCGGGCTTTTTCTGATGCATGCCCAGCGTCTGGGACAGTGCCTAGAACACAAAAGTTTCTAAAAAATATTTTATTGAAAGGAAGAAATGTCAAGAGCTAAGGCTGGAGAACTTAATATGCCATATGAAAGAATGTGAACTTCATTCTAGAGGGACCAGTGATTTTATGAAGGGGAGGTATATGAATAAATTTTCATTTTAATTTATTTTTTAAAATATATTTTTATTGATTTCAGAGAGGAAGGGAGAGGGAGAGAGAGAGAAATATCAATGATGAAAGAGAACGCCCCCTACTAGAGATTAAGCCTGAAACCTTAGGCATGTGCCCTGACTGGGAATCAAACGGTGACCTCCTGGTTCATAGGTTGACTCTCAACCACTGAGCAACACCGGGCCGGGTAAATTTTCATTTTTAGAAAGCTCCCTCTAGCAGCATAAACTTCACATTGGACTCTAAGCTATGCGAAGGAAGGGGACTCTGCCTGCCTTGTTCATCACTGGCATCCTTAGTACAAAGCACAGTGCCTGGAACATATAATTGACCCAAGAGTTATCTGCCCAATGAATGAATGGAGTTAATGAAGCTAGTCTCTGAATCTTCCAGAAGAGGAGATTTCAAGGTTTCCTGGGGAATTCTGACCTCCAATAGATTAGCTCTACAACTTGATTTCTGAGCTGGTAGCTGGTGGTTGATCCATTTGAACCTCTAAGAAAGTCACCAGAGCAGAGTGAGACATCACTCTGATCTTGAGAAATCTCTTTGGACCCAACGAGACATATTTCTTGGGCCTAAACTGGAACTGATTCATTCTCCAAGACATAGAAAAGGATAAGCCATACTCCTTAAGAACATTTTTTCAAGGGACATGTGCAGGACGCCTGGAGGTCTTTGTCAGTCCATTCTCAAAATAATAGCACGCCAAAGGAAGGGTACAAACCATAGGACCAGCAGTTAATTTTATGGTTGATAAACATGTTCCAACTTGAGCTCTCAGATAATGTGTTTCTATGGGTCAACTGGGTAGCCTCTGGCGTGCTGACCTTTGAAACATGGGCGTCACAACCTGACTGACATTCGAGGCTGTTCAGTTCCTCTGGTGTCCACACAGTTCGATACATCTTGCTTTTCACAAAGCCTCCTCCCTTGCGAACCCTAACTGTTCCCAAATATAAATGAGAAAATTAAACATTACCTTGATGAGAAAATAGCACTCTCTCATTGACACTTCCTCACATCCTCACCAATGTGTTAGTTATAGTTTTTAGTAGCTGTTTTTACATTTTTAATTATTTTGTAGAGTTAAAATATGTAATAATGGATAACTGTGCAATACATTAAATACTTATGGGTATGTTGTGCCTTCTGTTATAATATAAAATCCATCTATTCTGGTTGATGGGTTTTAACCTCACACAGAATACTTTAAACTCCATTTGGACTTGTGCCTACAATCACCTTAGCAAAGTCTCTTAAGTAACTGCGCACAGCCTAATTAGTATGCATTATCAATTAACAAACTTAATAGCCGGCAGATTGATTAGATCCTCTGTTGCAGGGGCAGAGCTGAAGCGAAACAGAATGAAAAATCATTGCACGCATACACTGCAGCTTTGTTATTTTCTCAGATCCCCTCCTCCTCCTTCACATTCCTTTAATTAATGCATGCATATGGTTCTGCATATCTGGTAAACCCAAGCTTTTTCTAACTCATAAAGCTCAATCTTAAACAGAGGGAGTCCATGCCTCCCTTTTATTTTTTTTTTTGGGGGGGGGGGAGTCTGTATATATCATTTTCACCCTTCTTCTTGCCCTTTGTATAGCACTGAATTTTAACGGGCTGCTTCTCCCAGCCTGATTATCCTCCCGGTGGTGGGAATGGGAGAGGAATACAAAGATGAGTGGGAAGCATGTGCTTTTTAAAACAGAGGACCACTCAGGAGTCACATCGGTGGGGCTTTGACAACCGTAAAGTGCTTCCGGCAATTATTTCCAAAAAGAATAGTACAAATGGACTGTCCTGTTACATCTTGTCTATTTTTGATGGACTGGAAACAATATGAATAAATGAAGGAAAATCCACATTTCCTGAAAGCAGGGATCAAACAGAGAGGAGTTGCCAACTGCACTGTTCATAAAACACTGGCATTATAAGAATTTTACACCTTCCATAAACATTCAACACAAAACTCTAAAAAGGCTTCTGAAGACATTTCCAACACCATAAATTGTCACCCTGCAGTGATGCTTTGGGTTTTATTTTTCTATTTTAAACAAAGTAATGGTTCGTGCCAGCCTTTTATGTATTAGCGGTTCTCAGGTAGCATATCATTTTGCTTCTATGTGGGAAGAGTTATAATTAGGTTATGGAGGAGGTCCAGAGAAGTTTTCATTTCTAGTCTGAAGGACACCCTGTATGTTTGTGGCTTATTGACTGTTCCCTCCAAAATTCTATCAGGGATAATCCTAGGAATCCCAGGTCTAGTCAACTTTTTCTTGACCATCCTCCAGAAGGAAGGCCCTGCCTCCCTCTCTGACCCCTCCTCCTGCCATTGCCCCCTCCCCTCACCGCTCCAGCCACACTGACCTTCTCACTCTTCCTGAACACACGAAGTTTTTCTCTGCCTGGGATGGCTGTTCCTACTCTTTGTATGGTTTGCTGTTTTCTTATCTGTTGGTCTCAGCTCAAATATCATCTCATAAGAGAGGCCTTCCCCAATCACCCATTCTAAAGTAATGCCCATTTACTGTACTCAACCACCAGTACTCTTCTCATCACTCTATCATCAGGGGTCCTCAAACTTTTTAAACAGGGGGCCAGTTCACTGTCCCTCAGACCATTGGAGGGCCGGGCTATAGTTTTAAAAAAAAACTATGTACAAATTCCTATGCACACTGCACATATCTTATTTTGAAGTAAAAAAACAAAATGGGAACAAATACAATATTTGTATTTGCATGTGGCCCGCGGGCTGTAGTTTGAGGACCCCTGCTCTAACATACTGATGTCATAGCTCTCCCACTGTCTTACATTATCTTACTTATTTGCCTCTTTATTTAATATTTTCATCTCCTATAAGAATGCAAGCTTCTTATTAGCAAGGACTTCATTGTTCATTCATAGCTGTTTGGATTCAACACTGAGCACAGTGCCTGGCACATTTTAGGAGCTTAATTAATGTCCGTTGAATGAAAATATGATTAAATAAATAAATAGGGAATGAATAAGGAGTAGGCATGAGTATGTATGTGTATGGGGAGAAGAGAAAAGGGGGTCAATACTGAGCCTAGAGTATACCAACATTTACAAAATGAGCCCATAAGCAAATGACATTTCGAGAGAGAGAGAGAGAGAGAGATACAATTGGCCAATAAGCACAGGAAAAGATGTTTATCCTTAGCCACTAGGGAAATGCAAATAAAAAATAACAATGAGATAGCACTTTATATCCACAAGGATGACTAGAATGAAGAAGACAAGTGTTAGCAAGGATGTGGAGAAATTGGAGCTCCCATACATGGCTGGTGGGAATGGAAAATGGTGCACCCTCTGTGGAAAACAATCTGAAAGTTTCTCAGAGTTACCACATGACCCAGTAATTCAATTCTGAGATACATGACCTAGAGAAATGGAAACACAGGTCCAAACAAAAACTTGTACGTGAATGTTCACAGCAACGTTATACACAACTAGAGGCCCGATGCATGGATTCGTGCACTGGTGGTGTCCCTCAGCCTGGCCTGCGCCCTCTTGCAATCTGGAACCCCTTGGGGGATGTTGGATAGCCAGTTTCTGCCCAATCCCCACAGGCCCAATCCAGGCAGGAGGGAGCCCAGTCCTGTGTATTGAGCACCTGTCCCCTGGTGGTCAGTGCATGTCATAGCAACTGGTTGACCGGTCGCTTGGTCATTTGGTCGCTTAGGCTTTTATATGTATAGATAGTCAATAAGTGGAAACAGTCCAAAGTCCATCAATTGATGAATGGATAAATAAAATGTGGTATGTCTATACAATAGATTATTATTTGTCCATAAAAAGGAATGAAGTACTAACATGCTACATCAATAAACATTGAAAATATTGTGCTCTGTGAAAAAATTCATCACAACCACTCTCTTTTGTATGATTCCATTTATAGGAAATGTCCAGAATAAGCCAATCTACAGAAACAGAGTCTGATTGGTACTTGCACTGGGCTTGGAGGAGGGGAAAATAAGGAGTGACTGTTAACAGTTACCAGGTTTCTGTTTGGGGTGAAGAGAAGGCTATAAAATTGATTGTGGTGATAATTGAACAACTCTTCAGATAAACTAAAAACTACTGAATAGTCTGCTTTCAAATGGGTATTGTCTGTGGATTATATCTCAATAAAGCTGGCATTTTTTTAAAAAAACAAAAAAGCCCATAAAGGAGATTGGAAAGGAATGGCCAGAGATATGATGGAAACCAGAGCATAGGGTATCACAGTGTTTCACGAAAGAGAAGGTGTGCATCAGTGGCCAATTCTGCCGGAGACAGGCAAAGAGGGACTGAGAAGTGCCCGTTGGAGGTGCAAACAGGAAGAAGCTCAGTGGCTTTGGCAAAACGAGCACCAGAGAGACATCTTTGTTTGGGTTTCCCAGAAACAGACCATAATATAAAATTTATGTGCAAAAGTTTCTTTAAGACGCAGAGAACATGCTGGTAGGGGAATGTGGAATGATACAGGAAAAGGGAGGGCAGTGATGGAGGGCACCTCATTACAGGCAGTCCTCGGGTTACGTCAGACTCGATGTACATCGTTGTTTCATGGTTATGTCGCCATCTCCCATTTATTTATTTAAAAAAAAAGTTTCATCATTTCGACATATGTACATATGTGCTTTATGTTTTTAATTATGTATTTCCCACAAGTAAAGGTCAGGGATTATCTTCCTTTAATTTTTTTTTTAGTTTCACTTCATTACTGCTGTGTATGTGCTCCATGTGAGTGATGTAGGTGCTTCTGTAGGTGGGTTCGGACTTAGGCGAAAATCGCGTTATGTCAGCGCTATAGGAATGGATCTCCGACGGAACCGGAGGACCTGCTGTACCAGTGAGTCAGGTATCAGCCAGAGCGGATGCCCTCAGGGCACTCTGGTGCTCACCTCCCAGGGCAGCTGGCCTGCTAGCACACTCCCTCCCGGCCTCCTCCCGGCCTGGCCCGGGGCCTGGCCCTCCTGCTCGGGCGCTGGGCACAGGGGCCCGGGAGCCTACCTGCTGGCAGCCGCCAGGAAGCAAGGGAAGGTGGAGCTCTAGGGAGGCACTGGTGGGTCCGCTCCGGGAGGGCTGGCGGCTTCGGTGGGCAGGGAGCCTGTGCTCCTCCCCTCCCCCACGAGGGAGGGCCGCAGGGCACAGGTGCAGGCAAACTCCGCTCCAGAGGAGTGCTGGGAAGACAAGGGCGTCAGAGCGCAGGGGAGGCGGAGGGAGGGAGGGAGGGAGGGAAGGAGGGAGGGAGGCAGCCTCTGCCCTGAAGCTGGAGGGCCCTATTTTTACTGGTCGGAAGCTCCAGGAGGGTGAAGAGGGCTTCTCCCAGCTGGAGCCTGGCCTTCCTGGCCCAGGGACCCCACCGTCGTTGGGAGGTCTTAGCTGGGATAACGTGGTAGTGCAACGCATGCTTGTGGCCATGCTGGTGTCAACAAACCTACTGCACTGCCTGTTGTGTAAAAGTATAGCACTTACAATTAGGTACTGTACATACTACTTGATAATGATAATAAACAGCTGTTTCTGGTTTGCGTAATTACTATACTGTAGTTTTATTGTTATTTAGAGTGTACTTTTTCTACTTATAAAAAAGCTTGCTGTAATGGAGGGGCCAGGAGAGTATTATACAAAGCAAAATAAGCCAGAGAAAGACAAGTATCACATGATCTCACTCATATGTGGAATCTAATGAACAAAATCAACTTTTGAACAAAATATATACAGTCATGAGTAAACACGTGATCACATTACAGATGTATGTAGAGTTGGCTTTGATTAACAATATCTACAGCCGATCAAGAAGTGTAGGCCCTTCTTTCCTGTTCTCTACTTCCTAGGACCCTCACCTGCCTGCTCCTCAATTCTGACCCTACATCTCCTCATCCACTTTATTCTTCACTTTTGTTGGTTAACTGCTAATTCCTTAACAAGTTATAATCTTGCTGCCAGTTTAGGGAAATTGAATTAAGTTTGTGATTATTGTCACAATATCTGGGGGTGGGAGGAGGGCCCTGCCCTGTCCTCAGCACCAGGGTATTCCCTGGCCACTGGCCCAATCACACAGATTCTCACAATATTCTCAGATATTATGACAATAGTCAAAAACTATTTTTACTGGTACAGTGAATGAAATTAGTCACCGGGGTAACATGTTATGGAGTCTTCCATTTCTTGGCCTTTGCTTTTGGAGGTAAATATTTAAAACATAGTCTTCCAGCAACAATGGTCAAAAACTGGTCAACCCAGTAGCAATGAGTAACCTAGTGGCCAGATTGTGTCTTAAATGCAATTTCCTACTAAAAGGAATCAGCGTCCTTGAGAAGTGATCCATTCCAGTACTGTACAGTATAAGCTGAGCCTGGAACACTTTGTCATATCAGAAAGCAAGACAGCTACCAAAGATAATCAAGGTCCCGTCAAAAGGCCCAGTAGCAACTTAAAGGTACTCCCACTAACCCAGTGGTTGGCAAACCGCGGCTCGTGAGCCACATGCGGCTCTTTGGCCCCGTGGCATGGGCCACAAAGTTTCAATCGCACTGTACGTGGTATTTTGTGGAAGAGCCACACTCAAGGGGCCAGTTTGCCGACCACTGCACTAACCAAAGATAAAAAAAATCTGAGAATGAAAAAGAATAACAGCCCTGGCTTGATGGCTCAGTTGGTTGGAACATCATCCCATATACCAAAAGTTGCGGGTTCAATTTCCACTCAGGGTACATACCTAGGTTTTGGGTTTGAGCCCAAGTCAGGGAGCTTATAGGAAGCAATCAATCAATATCTCTCTCTCACATCTCTCTCTCTCTCTCTCTCTCTCTCTCTCTCTCTCTCTCTCTTACACACACACACACACACACACACACACACACACACACACACATTTTCTCTCTCTTTTTCTTTCTCTCAACTCAATAAAACATATCCTCAGTTGAGCATAAAGAAAGAATAACAAGTGTAATGTATTGAAGTATATAAAATATGTTAAAATCTATAGTATGTAAAGATAAAAAGTAATTGATAACTTCAGATGATGTTTGGAAATCTACAATAATAAAAGCATACTATGCTAATTAGACCAGACAGTTGAACGACTTTCCAGGTGTCCTTCTGGACGAAGCCTGGGCTGCAAGGGCCGGCCGAGGCTGTGAGAGGCTGTGAGGCTAAGCCTCTTGCACGGATTTTGTGGATCGGGCCTCTAGATGGTAAATAAGAGGAAAGAATCAAATATTCATCTTGACTTTTCTGTTCCAACAATACCTCAAGGTAATCAAGTAGTTGTGAAGGCAAAGTTCTTTATAGAAGAATTGTAGCTAATAAATGCAGAAAGAATGATAGAATTATATCACTATATTGCAAACCCTTGATGAAATAATGGATCTAAACAACAATCCCTGATTCTCACAGCCAGTTGGCCTGGAGGTCAAATCCCCCCCCCCCCCCAGTGTTACCTACAACAATCAAGGCTTAACTACAACAAGATGGCGCACAAAGACCACAAGGGGGTGCACCAAGAAAGCATAAAAATGCAGAGACAAAGAAACAGGACAGAAATGGAGGAAGGCAAAATGCTGGATATAGAGCTCAAAACCACACTTTTAAGGTCTCTCAAGAACTGTCTAGAAGCCGCCGATAAATTTAGTAAGGCCCTCGAAAAGACTGGTGAAACTACCAATAAATATAGTGAGATCCTCAAGAAATCTAATGAGACCCTCAATGTTGTGATAAAGGACCAACTAGAAATTAAGCATACACTGACTGAAATAAAGAATATTGTACAGACTCCCAACAGCAGACCAGAGGAGCACAAGAATCAAGTTAAAGATTTGAAATGCAAAGAAGCAAAAAACACCCAACTGGAAAAGCGAAATGAAAAAAGAATCCGAAAATACGAAGATAGTGTAAGGAGCCTCTGGGACAGCTTCAAGCGTACCAACATCCGAATTATGAGGGTGTCAGAAGATGAGAGAGAGCAAGACATTGAAAACCTATTTGAAGAAATAATGACAGAAAACTTCCCCTACCTGGTGAAGGAAATAGACTTACAAGTCCAGGAAGCTCAGAGAACCCCAAACAAAAGGAATCCAAAGAGGACCACACCAAGACACATCATAATTAAAATGCCAAGAGCAAAAGACAAAGAATCTTAAAAGCAGCAAGAGAAAGAAAGTCAGTTACCTACAAGGGAGTACCCATACGACTGTCAGATGATTTCTCAACAGAAACTTTGCAGGCCAGAAGGGAGTGGCAAGAAATATTCAAAGTGATGAATACCAAGAACCTACAACCAAGATTACTTTATCCAGCAAAGCTATCATTCAGAATTGAAGGTCAGATAAAGAGCTTCACAGATAAGAAAAAGCTAAAGGAGTTCATCACCACCAAACCAGTATTATATGAAATGCTGAAAGGTATCCTTTAAGAAGAGGAAGAAGAAGAAAAAGGTAAAGATACAAATTATGAACAACAAATACACATCTATCAACAAGTGAATCTAAGAATTAAGTTAATAAATAATCTCATGAACAGAATGAACTGGTGATTATAATAGAATCAGGGACATAGAAAGGGAATGGACTGACTATTCTTGGGGCGGGGGGGAGAAAGGAGTGTGGGGGATGCGGGAAGAGACTGGACAAAAATCGTGCACCTATGGATGAGGACAGTGGGTGGGGAGTGAAGGCAGAGGGTGGGGTGGGAACTGGGAGGAGGGGAGTTATGGGGGGAAAAAGGAGGAACAAATGTAATAATCTGAACAATAAAGATTTAATTAAAAAATAAAATAAAATAAACAACAATCCCTAATGGTTGCTCAAACCATTAGGTGAAAGGCCAGTGTGAAACTTTATATGATGAGTCCGGCTAACAATCCCTCAGCCTACTGATCAATTGTAAAATCACAAAAGAAGAGACCTCAGACATTATGTACCTCCTGATGTAATGCAACATTATGTTCAATGAAGTAGTCTTGCGGAAAAAAATAGAACCCATATCTGATTAAGGCTCTAGATTTTAGCATGGGACATAGAGAACAGAAGAATATGTTTAACTTTGGAAATGCATTTAGCAAGATCCAGAATATGGTAAATCTTATAGGAAAAATCATCTGACTTCCTCTATATAAATAACAATAAAAGGGGGGAGAACCTAGAGATTTAAAAATGCTTCAAAAGCATATGAACAAAATGCCGAGTATGTAATTTGCTTGGATTCTGAATACAAATCAAGTGCAGAAAAGAAGTTATGCTGCAATTGGAAAAATCTGAATATCATTAGATGATTGATGATTTTAAGGAATTATTGTTACTTTTTTAGGTGTGATGATTGTATTGTGATTATTTTTTAACGAGTCATTATTTTTTAGAGGTATATATTGAATTATTTACAAAAGAAAGTATGTTATTTCTGTTTTTAAAAAACACACAAAAATAGTCAAGGAGGGGATGTGGTAAAGGTGCCTGGGTAAGCAACATTGATCGGGTGCTGCCCACTGCAGCATGGACACATGGGGGTTTATTATATAGTCTCTCTACTTTTGTGTTTATTGGTGATTTCCCATAATAAAAACTAAAACCTTAGCTTCCCCAGAGTTTTCAGGATTATGCTTTCCTGCCAGAATATGTCTGTGGTAGGATTACCACCTGTGAAGTAAAACCAACAGCTTGCCTTCCATGAACTGACAGTGGGCAACCTGCAAGTCTGTGCTACTTAACTTTAATGTGCCCCACAACTGAGATACCCTGAGGCCCTTTTCCAGAAGACTGCATTGTTTATTTAGTAACATGTACGTGGAAGTGGGGGCAAAAAACTAGTTTCTTTTCTAGTCGCTTTGTAAAAACAAAGAGGGAAAAGGGACAAAGCTAGTTTAACTCGGGCCTTGCCGCTTCTCATTGAAGCAGGTAGGAACAACAACAGTAACAGCTAACACTTCTGAACGCAAGTCACTGTGCTAAGCCAGCTCCATTGCATCCAACAACACTCTGAGATAGCTATTATTATTATCCCCATTTCACAGCTAAATAAACTGAGGTTTAGAGAATTGATATAGCACCCTTCTTCCACCCATGAGCCTGCTAAACCCACTAGATCAGCATTTCTCAATATGTGAGTCGCGACCCCTTTGGGGCCGAACGACCCTTTCACTGGGGTCGCCTAAGACCATCAGAAAAAACATATATAATTACATATTGTTTTTGTGATTAATCACTATACTTTAATTATGTTCAATTTGTAACAATGAAAATACATCCTGCATATCAGATATTTACAATACGATTCATAACAGTAGCAAAATTACAGTTATGAAGTAGAACGAAAATAATTTTATGATTGGGGATCACCAAAATATGAGGAACTGTATTAAAGGGTCGCGGCATCAGGAAGGTTGAGAACCACTGCACTAGATAGATCTGCTTCCTACTCTGTAGCCTTTAATTCTGTTCCTTCAGACTCATAATTGCAGCTGCCACATTTGAGCGCCCACTATGTTCCAGTAATTTGTCACTTACTTACAGCAATTCACTTTCATCCTCACTCAAACCCTGGGAGTTGGGGGGTCCTATCCCCTTCATTTCTTAGATGAAGAAACCGAGGCTCAGAGAAGTAACCTGCCTAAGACGACAATTCCAGCAATGGATTAGGGTTTCAAGCAGACCCCAAAGCCTGCCTCTTAATCACTACCCTGCTATCTAAGGCTCAAATGGTTCCTCCTCTGCCCCCCACTATACTGCTTGTTTCCTCACTTTTGGTTCCAATGCCATGATGTCATGCAAGCTTATTGAGGGTAGGGATGGTGTTCATTCAGCCAATACCTGTCAGGCACCTATGTCCAGGCACCTATGTCCAGGCACCTATGTCCAGGCACCTATGTCCAGGCACCAAACCTTCCACAGAGCCTAGCACGCGGTGCTTCACAACTGTCATCTGAACAGCATCACAGTTCTTAAGATAAGGGTGAGACAAACCACTATTTACAGTCAATATTTTAAAAATATAGTATGTAATTATTCCTCACCCCACCCCCAATTTTTACCTAAGTAAAACAGTATCTATTACACTGGAAATCATTGTTTTGGGTATGTTACAGCCAGAGCAAATGTAAAAATTTCACCAGAACTGGCCCATGGTGCAAAACCCTGACCGTAATGTGGTATGGGGGGCAGGTTAGGGTCAGAAACCTGTGACATTTTGAGGCAGAGAAAAGCCAAGAGGCTCTTAACCATGTTCTTTCTCTGGAGTTAGCACTTCTCTTCTAGATTCTTTAAAATTATAAATAGCCACTCTAGCCCTTTTTAATGTAACACTGCTGAAAATATATAATTGTTCAAAGTGGAAAAGGGAAAAGAATCACTCTTCATTATTTAATGCAAATGAACCAAATTGGAAAAATTCCATGTTTCCTCCTCTGAAAAAATCTATGTCTCTTATTTTCACCATTCTCAGTCCCTTGTTTTATATCATTTACACTCAATTCAGAAAATGCCTGTCTAAATTCGCTTTCTTAGCTTAAGTTACTAACCCCTTGTTCTTGTATTTGACACTAAATCAAATAGCCTTGAAACAATTATCCTCTCTATTCCCTTCAGAATTGTCTATACTTTAATGAGTTCCCACTTAATCTCCTCTTTGCCAAAGAATACCACTCTGAATAGCTAAGATCCTTAAATCCCCGTGTGGCCCCCTCTGCCCTCTGCGGTACCTTCTCCATTTCTATAATATCCTTTTGTAATAAGGTCTCTGGAACTGTGCATAGTATTCCAAATGTGGCCTCGCTGGTCCTCACAAAGAACCTGGATAATTCCCTGAATTTATAGTCAATCCTCTTCCTAAGCATCTTCAAATGGGAGCTTTTACACTGCCTTTATTTCCATTAAACTCTGAAATTTTAAAATGCTGAGTTTCCTTCTACTCCCATTTTATCCATCCAAATTTCTAGTTTCCAAGTGCACTAGGGAATTCTGGACCATTTTCATAATTAAATATATACTTTTTAAAAATGCATATTATATCAGAGAGTAGGAGCTACAGACTTTCTTTGGGGAGCCAGTGACTAAATAGAGGATCCTTCCTTTGGGAGATTAACACTGGGTTTGTTTGCATAGACCCCATCCCTTACTCCTCCCTAGTGCCTCCTTCAGAGGCACATGGGTCTACGTTTGAAGACCAGGATGGAGTGGAAGAGAAATAGCATAGGCTACTCAAAGATGTACATTCTTGAGTAGAACATTTGGTGAACAAGGTCTTGGAAAAGATCTCTAGGGGCCAAAGAATACAGATGCTTCAAATGGTCTTGCATCTAATCTCAAACAGGCACATCTGCGCACACACACATACACACACATACATAAATGCACACACTTTCTATATCCCAGTTAGTCATTCTAAAACATGATCTCAGCCCTCTTTGGGCGTCAGTCTTATGTGGGAGACAGATATTAATGGTATGGACAACTAATGGAGTATACAAAATGAAATAAGCTTTTACAGGAGCCTGATCCAGTCTGGGGGGATCAGGACAGCCTCCCCTAAGGAAGTGACACTTGAACTGACATGGGAATATGAGTAGAGTTCTCTAACTGGCTTGGAGGTGAGGGTGGGCTGAGCATTCCAGGCAGTGTGAACTACTTGTGCAAAGGCCTTGTGGGTTTTTGGGAAAATGAAGCAATGCCAGTTTGGCTGAAGAGCAGAGATTGAATTAGAATGGTATAAGAAATGCTCAAGATAGGTAGGGCCAGACAATGCAAGGCCATGGTAAGGATGTTTTTTCCTCTGAGCAATGGGGACCACAGAAGGATATGGATTAAGGGAGTGTTTTGAAAGCAGATTTGTGTTTTGAAACGTTCTCCTAGGCTGGCTCATGGAGAGTGGATGAGGGTGTGGCAAATACCTGTGACATACTGTGTCACATCCCTCCGGCCACCTGACTTGGTGGGCAGTTCCATGCACTAATGCCAGTATCCCACACTGAACATGTGGGAAGGGTCTCTACACTCTGCTTTCTCCTGAGCTGCAGAAGGATGCTCATCAGCAGACAGGTATACACCAGACATGTCCCTACACGCAAGCCCAACCAATGAGGGACCAGATGAGTGGATAGATCTCCAGTCTCCCCCTCCTCTGGAGCATCAGTTCTGAGGCACACTCTGCATGGCTCCTGAGAGGATCCTCACCGGGACTGAGCCTCAGCTGCCAACCATAGTAGCCAACTATTTTGCAAACATGTATTGCTTTCTTCCTTCACTACCTTACTTTCTCCTCTACTTCACTTCTGCTTCCTGTGCTCGCCTCCCAAGTCAGCTACCTATACCCAAGTCCTGGTCTCAAGTCTGCTTTGAGTGGAATTGAAAGCAAGCCAGAGAGTGCTAAGTGGATGGAACTGCAGGCTTAAAGATCTAGCTGTGAAGCTGCTTATGTAATGGAAAACCAAACAAAATCCAAATTGCTTTGTATGGTGTTCCGGTCATCTGCTGCGGTGTGATGAATCACCCCAAAACTTAGTGGCTTAAAACAACAACCATCATTTTGCTATTATTTACTCTCACAGTTCAAGTGGTTGAGAAAGCTCAGCTAGAAAGTTATTGCTCGGGGTCGCTCACCTGATCGCAGACAGAGTGGCTAAGGATGGCGTCCTCTTTAGGGCTTCCTGACTCATATGCCTGAAAATTGATGTTAGCTGCTAGTTGTGATTTAGCTGAAAAATCTACACATGGCCTCTCCACCTGGTCTGGGCTTCCTAACAGCATAGAGACTGGGTTCCTAGAGCAGGCATTCCAAGAGAGAGTGCCAGAAGGAGCTGTCATCTGTTCTAATCCAGCCTCAGAAGTCACACAGCATCATTTCTGTGGCATTCTATTCATTCAAAGTGAGGGACTCAGGCTAGCCCATATTTAAGGGGAGGGAAATGAGATTCTGCATGTTAATGGGAGGAGTATCAGAGAATCTGATATGGGAACATGCTTTGAGAGTGGACCCTCTAAATGAATTCCCAGCCTACTTTTATATCTGTTGTCAAGACGCCCATAAGAGAATATTTAACCTTTCATGGAATGCTTCTGTGAGAGTCTGATATTTGTGCAAGACATCAGGACACATGGCTGAATCTGCCTCTCCAAATTGCTCCTGCTCACTATGGGGGAGATTGCTGCTTAGTACTAAAGCAGGGAGGGAAGAATTGGAGCTTTTAGTTTATCCAAGAGTGAGGGGTATCAGGGAAATCAGCCAACTTCTTTCCTATGATATAGGCTGCTTAATCAAGAGAAAGTAGAAGAAAAAAATATATTAATGACATATTCAAGTTTTTGAAATTGAACTTAGAAATAGCCTTGGTTAATGATTTATTTTTCAACATGAAAATTCTCTTTATATTGACTATTTTGCTCTCACAAATGTCAAGCCATTTATTCTATGGTTAAGCTGCCCATATTTTCATGAAAATATTTCCTTTTAAATGTTAAAAGATATCAACCCTGAAATCAATTCATTTTCTTCTTGTGCTAAAAATGAGAATATCATAGCAGAACACAGTCTAATTGATGCTAACAGGGATCAGTGGGGAAAAAAGGAGACCCTAAGTCTTCTATTTGATTTTCCTTTTAAGACTCGCAATTGAATAATAGTAGCTATTTTGAATTCATCTATGCTCATTGACCTAACTTGTCAGAAATCAATTAATAATCAATCAATATGTTCTTTGAACTATGCAATGAATTTGAGAACACTCAATTCAAATTCTAGTATGATCACAGTGACCCTACTCCAGCCACTTATCCTTAGTTAAATTGCTTCTCAGTTTCTTCAGCTGTCAATAATGGCACTGATGCTTTTGCCGTCACAAAAATAAGTTGATTTGCAAAGCATAATCCCTAATGTCTAGTTGTGTTCTCTTGATATTCTCTGTAATTCCAGAAGTAGCTACGAGGGAAAAAGAAAAAGGCAGTGTAGATTCAACTTGTAGATTTACTCTGACTCATGAGCACTGATGTCTCAGATATCGTATGGGTAGTTGGGTCTTTTCCATTAAAAAAAACCCCACCCTATTTATAATTTAAGACAACTGCTGGGTAACAAAATACCTCAAAATTTAGTGGCAAAGAACAATACTTTATTTTAGTTTTATATGCATCATGATGTTGTGGTGAGGAATTCAGACAGGACAATGAGGATGGCTCATCTCAGCTTTATGATGCCTAGGCCCTCAGCTGGCATAACTTAGAAAACTAGGACTTGGAAAGCTGGTGGCTGACTGGGGCTTTGTCTCTCTCTCTCTCCCTCCCTCTCTCCTTCAAGATACATAACTGAATTTGTTGCTCCACCTATTCTTTCCATACAGCTAGTCTGGGTTTACTCACAGTATGAAAGTCTCAGGGTAGTTACATTTCTTACGTGACAACTGAGAAACTGTCTCTAAAAAAGAGTATGCCTATGAACAGAAACCAGAAGATAGAAGTTAAAATGTTGTCCCGAAGTAACACAGTGCTAACTCCATTACAGTCTCTTGGTCAAAGAAGAATCCACACAGATTCAAGAGGAAGGACAACAGACCCCATGCATCAACAGGAAGGGTTTTGAAGAATCTAAGCCATCTTTAATACACCACGCTTAATGACATTCAACTGTGCTTTACAATGTAGCAGGTACTCTATAGCTTCTGATAATGGGAGAGAAGCCCCATTGGACTAAGCCTTTTGTTATCTTTGACCCAAAGATAACAACTGTGAACACTGGACAAAATATAAACAAATACCTAACTGGCACTGAATAGCAACCAAAAGCAGACACTGGAAGGGAGCCAACAATTGGAGGAAGGAAAGGCATAGGTGAATTGTTTATGATTTTTTTACTTAAGAGCAGGTCCTAGTCCATGCTGAGAAGGGCAGCTACCACTAGAATAGAAGGTCTGATGTCCTACTGGCATAAAAGAATAAGAGGAAATCATTCAGAGGTACCACAGCAGCCTAATAAATAGAGAACCTCAAATTTTGTGTATAAACTCTGCCAAAGTCTCTAGCTGACCACCGATCTACTCGTATACAGGGCAGACTACAAGCAGTCCAGGTAAGACTGAAAGTGCTGAATGAGATTTCAGTCGCTGTCTAGCCAAGTTATGGGCCTGTTTTATTAAAATAAAAAGCAATAATTTTCAGAAGGGTAAAACAGAATCCAGGGTCTTTATAGTGTGTCACTCAATGTCCAGAATATAATCCAAGTGTATAAATACATTAGAAAATGTGATCCAGACTCAAGAGAAAGTGAAATCATTGAGGATCAACCCAAAGATGTCCCACATACTGAAATGAGCAGGCAAGAAGTTTAAAACAGTTACTGTAACTGTATGCTCAAGGACATAAAGGAATATAGCTTTTATGAATGAACAAACAGGAAATCTCAGCAGAGAAATAGAAATTATAGAGAAAGAACCAAATGGAAATCTTAGAAATGAAAAATAAAATATCTAAAATAAAAATTCACTGGTTGAGCTTAGAAGAAGAATAGAGATAACAAAGGGAAGAGTCAGTGAACCCGATGACCAATCAACAGAAATGATTAATTCTGAAAAACAGAGAGAGAAAACAAACATGAACAGATCCTTAGAAATCTGTGGAACAATAACAGAAAGTTTAACACATATGAAATTATAATCCCAAAACTTGAGGAGACAGGGAATACGGAAGGAAAAATATTTGAAGAAATGATGACCAAAATCTGGTGGAAGTTATAGATTTACAAATTCAAGAAGCTCAGTGATTCACAAAATGGATAAAATTATAGTCAAACTTCTGAGAAAATGAGATAAAGAGAAAATCTTGAAAACTGCTACAGAAAAATAACAAAGAAACAGTAATAAGAATTAAGACTGATTTTTGTCAGAAACAACAAAGGCCAAGAGAAATCTTGAAAGTGCTGAAATAAAACCATCACTGTCAACCCTGAATTCTATATCCAGTAAAAATAGTCTCTAAGAATGAAGAGAATATAAAGATAAAAACAATAGAACACCAAAGGAAATGATACATTGCTAACTCTACTTGAACTTACTAATAGTTAAATTTGGGTATAAATATATATTTTGTCAAGCCCTATTTCTGCCTCCTGTGTGTCAGAGCATTGCAAGCTTATTGACTAAATAGTAATAACGAGCTATAATTCTGAGCAAATACTCTGTGCCAGGATCCGTCTATGGATATTACATTTAATCCTGATCCTTATCAACAGTTGTGGCTGTTATTATCGGGATAAAATTGCAGATGAGAAAATAGTCAGAGAAACTAATTACCAGTAATGTGTCCAAGGTCACACAGCTAGTTAGTGTGACCCAGGCCCAAGTAGAGGTCCTTGCCGACTTGAATAATATTTCATGGACATTTATATATAGCTTGAAAATTGACAAAGTCCCTTATGAACCCCTTCTAAAATCTTTCTTACACCATTTAAGGAGCTAACTTTTTATTTTAAAGGCAAACATAAAAACATTTCGGGTTAGCACCCTGGTAGTCTCTCAATTGCCTGCAAACGGCCTGCTTTCCCCCTCTCCCCACCTGCTCCTTCCTTCCTTTAGCAATAGAGAACACCCAACAGCCCACAACAGCTGCTGTTTCAGCTGGCGCAGAGCTGCTCGGCTAGAGGCTGTTTCTTCCAGCCTCCTTTGAAGGTAGGCGTGGGCCATGCGATCCGTTCTGGGCAAATGGGATATGAGTGGACACAAGTATGACCAGTCAACTTCTGGTCAGGTTCTTAAAGAAAAATACACTTGCCTTAGACCTTCTATTCCCCCTTTCCCGAGGGCTGGAAAATGCAACTGTGAGCCTCTGCTTTGGACCTGGAAGTGGAAGCCACGTGTGAAAGGCGCAGGAGAGCCCATCTGTGCGCCAGCCCTCAAAGCTGCTCTGAATGGCTTACTGCTGGGCCAGGCATGGAATACCCATATAACAATGTAAAAACAACAACCACAGAAGGTTAAAAAATTTCAAAGGCATTTATTGAAAACCTGGCCATGTGGCCATCTCTGTGTGTTCCCGTTTCTAAAGTAGGGTGATCCTTTTGCTTTCCTCACAGGGCTGGCCTGAGGGCGGAGCAAGATAATGTGTATAAACATGAGCACAGTGCCTGGTACAGAGCAAGAGCCCACACATGCTACAATTTTTGTGTGTCATGGGCTAGATTTGAATATAGACACAGCCTTTCCTTTATATACTGGGTGCCCTCAGACGCTGAAGAGAATACCTGGTTAATGAATGCTGTTGATCTAAGAACAGAGACAGAGGAATTTGAAGATGCTGGGACTTGTGCTAATGATATCATAGGGTATTTTAACCTTTATTTGACAACCCTTCTTTCTTAGCATTTTCAACTCTTCATCTCCCTTAAAAGAATGGATGGTGTTTTATAAAACATTTTCTTCTATAGTTGTGAGGGAGATATATATAGATATATATATATATATATATATATATATATATATATATATATATATAGATATAGATATATATATATATATAGGATTATTCTTAGAAAATTAATCTCTCATTTTGAGGCCAGCTCACTACTAGATTACTAGGATGATAAACTCCTATTGGTAAAAGAATACTATTTTCTTACAAAATTACCAGAGCTTCCCCTCCCTAATCTGAGCTTCTCTCAATTCTCTTTCAAAAGAATATGTAATGCATTTAGAAGGTGACAGCATGGTGTGACTGCTCAACATTCAATTCATGTCTTCAGCACCAACAGAGGAAAGGTTAGAGATATAAGGGCAGCCCCTTGTTTATTGCAATTTCACAGCAGTGGCAAATGCCACAGCACTCGGGCTGGCAGCAGGAATTAGTTAAAACCTGGCAGCAAAGCTTCCTTTCCCCTCACTGCTTCATATCTTTTCAGAGTGGAGATATATGTTAATTTGTGAAAATGAGGACTAAAAGAAGGACAAGGAGAGGAGGGCTTGGGAGAGCTAGGGCAGGGACGGGAGCCAGATTAGAACATGAGGAGGAGAAACCAGAGAGAAGGAATGAGGAAAAGGGAGAGAAGGGAAGAAGGGGCAGAGGATAGAGCAATGTGCAGTATGGGTAGAGGTAGACTTGCCTTTTAAAAGAAAGGTGGGGGGTGGGGAGTAATGCACATGAAGAAGAGGAGTCATTTCAATTTTCTCTCTCTGGCAATGACATAAGAAATGGGGGAGATATACAGTAATAATCTCAAAACTGATAAAGCAGGCAAGTCTGAGTCTAGACTTACTTTTTAGCATTTGGAAAAATCAAAAGAGCACTATTTGTATCAATTCTAAGGTAGTCATTTCCCTGCCTCGCCTCCTCCCCCATCCTGCTTCCAGTGACATGTTATTTCCAGTTCCCTTAAGTCTAGGGATAAGTCAAAACTCCAACTCCTCAACCCTAACACCAGCTTTCCAGAGGGCTTCGTTACCCTGGATTGGCCAGGACATGGGGATGGTTTAAGTGAAGGAGGTGCTGGGAAACTGGGCCATATGTTGGTGGAACCCTTGTGCTATGGGGCCCTGGTGTTCAGAGTAAGATGTGGTACATACTAGTACAGTGATGGCGAACCTTTTGAGCTCGGCGTGTCAGCATTTTGAAAAACCCTAACTTTGGTGCCATGTCACATATAGAAATTTTTTGATATTTGCAACCATAGTAAGACAAAGACTTATATTTTTGATATTTATTTTATATATTTAAATGCCATTTAACGAAGAAAAATCAACCAAAATAATGAGTTCGCGTGTCACCTCTGACACGCGTGTCATAGGTTCGCCATCACTGTACTAGTATATACAATGGAATACTACTCAGCCATAAGAAAAGATGAAATATTGCCACTTGCGACAACATGCATACTTGAGAGTATCGTGCTAAAAATCTGTATAATTTTCTTAACCAATGTCACCGTGATAAATTCAATTAAAAAAAAGGGGGGCCTCTTATACCTGCTAGAATTCCCCCATTATCTGAGGTCGCTGCCTCTATGCCAAAGGCCTTGCCAGTCCTGCCTGGGGGCGGGGGGGCAGGGGGGGATGAGGGAGGTAGAGGGGAGCTGCTCAGTTGCTACAGAAAAGGCAGGGTTAACTTGCCTCTCTGTCATTCCATGGTAGGAAAAAAGTAAAAGAAAAATGCAAAACTTGAGAGAAAAAAGGGACTTGAAAACTCAAGGATGACAATAGACTGTGAAATCTGACGCCCAATTTCTAGTCATTTCTCTTACTAATTCTGGCTCAGCAATTATGAAGCGATTGCCTTTGGAACAAACAATTTCTTCCAACAACTATTCCAGGTTCAAGAAGACCTAGAACAGGGGAGCATTAATGTTTAAGTAGGCACATATGGCTCTATCTTCTTTCCCAGTTTAAAAGAATTGTATTTACAAAAGCTTCTGATGAACAACTTTGGTTAGTGTCTGGGTTGGGTGGTCACGTGGAGCACTGGTACCCACACTGGGGCTGGGTGACTTCATTCCTCCACCCTTCCAGTGCCTTACCGTTGAACAGGCCAGCCCCTTCTTTTACTTCCCTCTCATGATTCAATTCCCTTTGCAAAACCTGAAGAAAGCCAGGAAAACGCCTTGTGTGCAGCTGGAGCCTCAGCTCTGACACCACCGGAAGGCGAGTCCAGACCACCTTTCATCAGCCGTCTCCCTCCAGCAGAAGGATTATCAGAGGCCAAAGTGCTTTCACCAGCTCCAATCACGCCAGACTCATTCCCAAGAACCTACCAAGGAAATTGCTCGACTCCCCACCAGTGGCTTGAACCTTTCACTTCCATTTGAGACAGATTTGAGTTGACTTGTCAAAGACTGACATATAGTTTTCCATTGAATTTAAAAGAAAAAAAACCACACCAAGTTGTTGACTACTTCCTCTATGGTATGGTGTTGAGTTTTAAGTGTTGTTTGCTAATTTCTCATACCTGTTCCCAATATAAATAATAGAAACCTTTTGGAAAACCAGTCATCAGCTAGTAGTGAATGGTTTTATATAGAAAGAACCCATTTGTCACTAGGGATGAAGGCAGCATAGTATTTTGGTTATAAACTCAAGGTCTGGAGCCAGATAACTTGAGTTCAAATCTCAGCTCCACCATTTACTACTTCTGGGATCCTGGGAAAGTTATTTAATCTATGCCTCAGCTTCTTCAACTATAGAACACGAGCATTAATAATAGCATGCATTTTGTAGAGTTGTGAGGAATAAATAAGCTCACAGTTATCCGGCACACAGCAAACACTCTACTTGTATTAACTATTATTATTACTAGAGGCCCATGCACAAGTTTGTGCACCTTGAAAGGAACTGTGGACTGCCAGGCTGCGGTGGGCACAGGGGCTGGTCTCAGCCCATCCTCTGTGCCCCTGCTTGGTCCCTCCCACCCTGGCCCCCAGTCCCCTGTCTGCTGGCAGCCCCACTCCCTCCACCGCCACCGCAGCTGACAACACCAGCCCCGCTTGCACCCACTACTGGCACCAGCCCTAATCCGCACCATCAGCGGTGTGAGCAGTGGCTCCAGCACTGGCAGTGGGTGCAAGTGGGGCTGGCACTGGCAGCAGGTGGGAGCGCCCGGCAGGACCATGGCACGCAAAGAATTTTCAGTAACCACTAGAGGCTCGCCCCAATGACAGTGACCAGCGCCCCGCTGTGGTCTGGTGCCCCTGCTCACCTGCTCCACCATCCTGCTGCAGACGATGCCCGCCATGCTCCGCGTGCCCCCTGGTGGTCAGTGCACATCATAGCGACCGGTTGTTCAGTTGTTCTGCTGTTCCGTCTATTTGCATATTAGGGTTTTATATATGTAGATGGTTGTTATCATGATTATGTATCCTTTGGGAAACATATGGGGGTCTCAGTGGCTGAGAGAGCCATACCCAGGAGGAGGAGCCCTGAGTTCAGTGACCACATCTTCCAATTGTCTTTCAACTATGATTACTCACTGTAATAAAGAGAAAAGATGAACAAACAATTAAGGTGGTACTTCCCAGCCCTGCTGGTTAAACCTCCCCGACAGCTACAGATGAAGGGATTCCTAAGAGGGGTTTCTGCTGGGCCAAAGAAGCTCACAAAATACAGGTTTACCGATTATGTTATTGTGAGTTTACGTATGAGACCAGCTGTCCCCAAACGAAACATTTAGAGCTATAGTCACATTTATTAGCACAGAATTGATTTACAAAACTCAAGGAGGGCACGGAATTCCTATGAACTGTAAATTAGTAAATTGCTTTTTAATCTACCATAAAAGATCACTGAAAAGTCCTTTTAAAATCAAAGGTCTGCTAATTCAATCATGAACACATTTGCCCAATGGTGCTCAAGGCAAGAGGAAATCTTAAATGCTGTGCAATTACCATTTAAGACATATAATTTAAGGAATGATTTAAGTTTAATTACAATATCGAATGCAGATATATGCTATTTTGAGGAGACATTGGCCTTGACACTAATATTTGCTTTCAAAATATTTTTTGAAATATTGCATTGTGTGCTTTCTGATCAGACCTACTTCTCTGTGAGCCACAGAAGACAACAGTGAAAACGGCTGTCATTTTTGGGGCAGAGTGTGTGCTCCCTAAGCTTCAGGGTAGAGAGAGGACAAGAGAAGAAGAGGTTGAGTTAACAGGGAGTAGGGACTGCAGGATACACACTCCATCAGAAATAGGATTTGTTCTAGTTCAACAATATGCCCTCATGTTACAGATGCAGAAACTGAGACACAGAAAGGTGAGGTGATTTGCTAGCCATCAGTTAAGGCCCAAAGTCAGAACTAAAACCCAGTCCTTCCTCTGAATTCACCAGCTCTCAAATTCGAACGTGCTTAGAAATTATCTGGAGATCTTCTCGGTATGGCGATTCCTGCCCCTTTCATTTTGACTCTGCAGGACTGAGGTGCAGTTGCATCTTTAACAAATCCAGGCGATATGAATACAAGTGGATCCAGAGACCACATTTTGAGAAATTCTGCTCTAGATCAGGTGTCTTATGGCAGATTCTTTTCAATTTATGAAGCTATTCAGCTAATCAATCCAGAAGTGAAAGCCCTTTGAAAATTGCACAAATGCACCTGCAATATTCCCGGGCTGGTAAACGTTGCCCCTCAGTACACATTTCTACTCACCGGAGGACCCGGGAGCAGCGTCCTTACCAGGGTGCTGGGTAGAACTGCAGAACCTCAGGCACTACCACAGACCACACAGACCGAGTGAGTCAAATCTTCATGTTAACCAAATCCTTCGGTGATTTTGAATGCACAGCAAAGTTTGAGAAGCACTGATGCAAGGTTCAGGAGCCTGCTCTGGTTATCTATCGCTGCATAATACATTACCACAAAACCTTGTAGTATACAAACACAACAATACTATTTTCTCTCATGATTTTATGGGTTAGGACTCACCTGGACAATTTGTTCTCTTCCATGGTGATCAGCACAACCAGACCTGGGGCCTCGTATCTCCTTTATACGGCATATTCTGGGGCTGGAATGTTCAATATGGTGCCTTCATTCACATGACTGGAATTTGGGCTGAAATGGGTGGAAACTGGGATGTGGAAAGCAATGTTCTATTTTCATGTAAGGTGGTCTCAGGAGAGTCAGACTTCTTACCCAGCAGCTGACTTCCCCTAGGGTGAGGGCTCAGACACTGGTCATGAGCCACACAGCCCACCCACATTCCAGGGGAGGAAACATGGACCACAATTCTCTGTCTCTAACTTACCACAGCGCTTGCTAGCAGTGCAAGGGAAATGCTTAGGGCTGTGAAGCACCTTGAGCCAGTCCATCATCAAAGAGCCAGACTGTGAGGTCCAAACTGCAAATAGCATGAGAGGTGAGAAAAGGGGGGTTAGCTGGGAAAGGCTTTTCAGGAGGAGATGGGACTCAAATCGGTTTTAGAAGCATGAATAGGGGCTGGTCAAGGAGAAAGAAAGGAAATGGGCATTCCAGAATAATCTCTAGATCTACCACAGCCTCGGGCTAGTTTGTTTTTGCAACCTCCACCCTTCCTGCCCGACCTCTCACACTATACACACACACACCACTCCACTCTGGGCCTTAGGTTTCCACCACACTGTAAAGATACCCATGTTGTTGTCTTCTCATAGCAACATTGTGTGAGTTTACAAAGCAGAAACTGCTTTTCAGATTAAAGTTTCCAAAGAAATCTGAAATGGGCCACAGCCTCACCACCACACCAAGTATTCAAAGAAATCAGGCAGCTTTGGACAATACCAGAGAAAGTGGTTTGCTCAAATCTGAGTAATTTCCTGCCTAGAAAGGATAGATCGTTCTAGGCCTTGCTTTTCCTCTGCTCTAAGTGGGAACATTCAGATTTTGCATAGGAAACCCAGTCCCTGGAAGGATACTTGGATGCAGAGAAGCAGCCCGAAGTATGTGTACAAATAAACAATTTTTTAAAAAGCAGGAAGCCCAATGGAACATAAAGTATGGTCCCAATTACATAAAATGTTAAAATACTAGAAGTAATGCCATAACGTTAACAGTTGTGAAAATATGCATGATTTTTTTCCTCTTTTCCATATTTTGGTAAGTTTTTCACAATGAACATGGGCTATTTTCATAATCATAACAACATGCCTGATCAAAAGATGTATTTTGATTTTCAAAGAATGTTCTAGGAACCCTCACATAGCAATGGATTCTTCAAAAACACCGTTTTCACAAACCCTGTCACAAATCCTTCTAGAAGCCCACATACAAGTATTTGCCCTGATAAATGCCAGTTCTGTTCTTCAAGATTTACTTGTCAGGAAATCAAGACACACAGAATGAGTTATTTCAGAAGGAAATGTTCCAGGATTCTGGAAACAGATGATGCTTTCTTTCAATCGGTTGTCATTCTTCTCCTTCACTAAGATATTGTCATCACTCTGGCTTTAACGCAGCTTGACAGTAGCCGCATTTTGGTGTTGGTCTTCATCTCTTTGGGTAAAAGTCTGTGGATTGAGGCTCAGCTCATAGCTGTTTTTATACTAATCAGACACGGGGACTAAATTAGAACAAGAATGGGTCCGAGGTGGGATCATGTGAAGCCGACCGCCTCCCAGCAGGCATTTTATGCTCAGGACCTCATTCTCATGAACGCTGACTAGGCCATTGGCCCTCACTTTTATAGGCCAGAGGGCTGTTCACTCCCTATCATAACCTATTGGCAGCATAACCCTTCGCTTACTTTGCTTATTCACTCCCAGTTTGTGCTGCTGCTAAAATATTCTGCTTTTCAGCTGCCATTATCAGCGTCAAAATCATCCCTAGTCTAAGGCACCAGCCTTCCCAGAGCAGAAACCACAGACTCAGCAGCCAGGATGTCATCAGCATACCCAAGATTACATCATCTCCTTCTGCCAACCTTAATACCACTATGGTAACCATCAACAGCAATAGCCATGATTATTTCAGTAGAAATATTGAACGGATGTGACAGCCTTGTCAAACTCCTTTGCTGGTGTCCAACCACTCTGTTATACCTTTTGCAAGTCTAAAATCTCTCTTCTGGCCATAATAGAGACGGCGTGCGCTGACCTCCCACGTGGGAAACTATGCCTGTAGCATCAATTGGCATCTCAAATACCAACTACCAACACCAACTTATATATATAGCCCGCCGGTCACATTCTTCTTCTTTGACTCTCAGGACGGCTGAGCCTGCAGTGGAATAACTTGAAGGAGCACTGGATTTCCTTTCAGAAGTTTTGCATTTCTAGGTCCTTACTACCTATAAACCTTGAGCAAGTCACTTTGAACTTGTTTCTTGTCGGTAAAATACCTACCTCTTTTCAACCCAGTTTGATAATTAAATGAAATGGTACATTTAAAAATAACAAATTAGGAAAATAGGTAAACAAATACTTGTACATGCTTGTTCATAGTAGCACTATTCACAATAGCCAAGAGATGAAAGCTACCCTACTGTCCATCAACAGATGAATGGATACACAAAATGTGATATGTGATACAATGGAATGTTGTTCAGCTATAATATGGAATACTGTATATACATGGTACCTTGTGGATGAACCTAGAAATACTGGTACATGCTGCATCATGAATGAACCTAGAAAACTTGTGCTAAGTGAAAGAAGCCAGGCGTAAAATGTCACATGTTGCAATGCTTCCATTTATATAAAATACCCAGAATAGGTCATTCTATAAAACAGAAAACAGATTTGTGCTTGTGAAGGGTGGAGGGGAGATGGGAGAGACTGTTAAATGGATATAGGTTTTTGGGGGGTGATGGAAATGTTTTGGAACTAGGTTGAGGTGGTGGTAGCACAACATTGTGAATGTACTAAATATCACTGAATTGGTCACTTTAAGGTGATTAATTTTATGTCATATAAATTTTACCTAAATAAATAAAAGTTATAAACAAGCACCTGAAAGTCCTAGTTAGTATATCCCAGAGATAAAACTGTCTCAGAAAGATTAAGTGACAGATGAAAGGACAAACACTTAAAAAACAAAACAAGCAAATCAAAACAACATAAAACAAGAAATGCACTCTGAGACTAGAATTCTGGTCTTCTGATGCACCAGGTAGGTCTCCCTTATGCCATTACTGCTATCCTCTTCTGCGTGTGGGAATCGCTGATTAGCATTTAAGATCATTCTCTGCTCTGAGTTTCTGCCTGTTGCCTAATCCAGTCCACCGACTGCATTTTCCCTCTCCCCCTCCCCTTGTTAATTCACAGCGATACTAAGACAAAGTGATAATCTGACCTCAAGATTGGGGTCTTTGGAAAACCAGAAGAGCTTCTCTATCTCTGTATCTTCTTTATCTAAAGAGAAGGTTCCTGAATGCCTAGTGGTTCTCTGAGAAGCTAGGGAGCTTTGCTACAAATGTATTAGCTTGGGCCCCATCCCAGTCCAACTGAAGCAGAATCTGTTGGTCCTTTGGAGCCATACAAAATAATACGAATGTTTCAAATGCAAAGTCTATCTTCCACATCATGTGCAGCTCTTCAGATGTCTGACTCCAGGCACTGTGTCCACCCATGTCTTCTCCCTAGTAATACTTGTTGCCTTAAAGTCTATTTTGTCCAGCAATAATGCAACTACCAGCTTTCTTTTTCTACTCTTTTTTAACATGTAACCAGCCGCTGGTAGTCTTGGTGTGGATACCCAGACTCCAGCCAGTTCTCCTTGCCCTCCAGCAGCTTGCGGTAGGTGGCAATCTCCACGTCCAGGGCCAGTTTGGCATTCATGAGCTCCTGGTACTCACACAGCTGCTGGGCCATGTCCTGCTTGGTGTTTCTCAGAGCGGCCTCCAGCTCAGCCGCCTTGAACTGAGCATCCTTGATGGCCAGCTCCCCACACTTCCCAGCATCGGCGATGGTGGCCTCCAGGGAAGTCTTCTGGTTTTGAGACCCTCAAGCTCAGCCTGGAGTCGGCTGATGTTCCGGTTTGTTGTAATAAAATAAAGAAATGTTTAAAATGTTTAAAGAATGTTAGAAAAGTTTTAAAAAGTTTGGGTTAACTTTCCTTAAAACTTAAAGTGTGATATTAAGAACACATTCCCCACTGCCTTGAGGTGTGTGTACCCCAGAGATAAGGGTTTGAACTGACTCAGAGTGACTTGTCAAGATAAACACTTGCATGAGTGACATACTCTCCTTAGCCCCCTTGCCTTGTTTGAAATTAACATATGTGCATTGATGTAAATCACTGATAGCCACCTGAGCTGCTAGGGGTATGAACAAGCTTTAAATATGGACCCCAGCCAGCTAACGATGCTCACCTGTCAAGACAGCTACAAAGGCCCACCCCTTTGTCGGTCTGACAAGCGACGCGACGGGACATCACGCTCCTCTCCCTGCCAGACGACAGAAAAACGGCTAACAACCCCCGATTGAGATGTGACCGAGCTCTCAGGTGAGAAACGCCAGACCCCCTGTGCCTAGATCAGACCAGCCCAGCTGCTGGACCCCAGAGGACAGCACCATGGGGATCCCTAACTAAGTTTGTACCCACAGCTCAGGAATTTGTGTGAGTAATAAAAAAAGCTGTGTGATTTGCAACTGCATGTTTCATGTGGTGTGATTCCTGCTGTAGTTAATTGAACTATTTTGCATACGCTTAAAATTTAAATTAAAGGGCCACAATGGGTTCTTAAACTTGACGGGAGGGCCGGAACAAAAGCATGGATGGAGTGTTTGTGTGAACTAATATAAATTCAAAGTAAACATCATTACATAAAAGGGTACGGTCTTTTTTTTTTTTTTTTTTTAGTTTTATTCATTTCAAATGGGCCGCATCCAGCCAGCGGGCCATAGTTTGCCCACAGCTGCCTTAGATAAACACCCCAGATCCTTTCCCAGGATCTACTTGGGACACGGTTCATCTTAGAAATCTCAGTCTTCATGTGATGCAGGTCATCCCCATGCTTTCCAACCAACATCTGAAGTTCCTCATACTTGATCTAGTACATGGTTTCAGCCTTAGCCCAGCTGTGGTTTGTGATGTCCTCATGCTGGGATTTGACCTTGAAGTCCAGAGAGCAGTTGTTGTCCATGATTAGCACCACAGATGTGTCCAAGATCTGGGACTGCAGTTCACAAATGTCCTTTCATACAGCTGCTTATAGAAGTTGATCTCATCGGTCAGCCCTTTCAGGTGGGACTCCAGCTCTACCTTGTTCATGTACGCTTCATTCACATACTTCTTGATGAGGACAAATTTATTCTCCATCTCTGCGCTTGTTGATCTCATCCTCGTACTTATTCTTTAAGTCCTCCACCAGTCCCTGCATGTTGCCAAACTCTGCCTCCAGCCTCAGTTTCTCTGGAGCCAGTGTGTCCACCTGCCACTGAAGGGTGTTGATGCAGCCCTCAAACACGTGGTCCATGTTACTGCGAGTCATCTTCTGCTGCTGCACAAGGCTCCATTTGGTCTCCAGAATCTTATTCTGCTGCTTCAGGCCTCGGACCTTATCTACGAAGGAAGCAAACTTGTTGAGGGCCTTGATCTGCTCCTTCGCCTGGTTGTGCACGGCCTGGATTAATGCCGGTGGTCTTGATCCAGCATCTAGAAGGGTTCAGGAATCTGGAGAAGGCACTGTGTGTAAATTAATCAAGAGTCCAGAAACGAAACATAATTTTGAAAGGCATTTTGGGGAGTCAGAGAAGACTTAGCTAAAGGAACTAAGTTCTCCTTGTCTCAGGACCCCTTGCTCTTTATTAACACAAATTGTCCTAAGACAAGGTAGATATACATCAAAGGCCAGGGTTTGGTATACAGAATCTATTGTCAGATTGGAGGAATTGCCTACGGCTGTTCAGGTGTTTGGCCAATAGGAGGCAATAACATGTAGATTAAGATGCCCTTAGCTGTCTGGCAGCAAGCAACAATTTATGCATCCTTTTCAGGTTTGGGGAAATGCCTTTAGCCATTTCCAGATGATTCAGCCCTGCTGACATGCTGGAATTGGCTTCCGGCACTGGATGTTAGGGTCCACCTCCAGCTTCAGGGGGCTCAGCAGGCTTTGGTTCACTTGGACACCTGTGTTGCTCCCCATACTCCCAGCCCTACCATATCCCTGGCCAGAATGGGCACTCTGGTAGCTGCTGCCCACCTGGGAAAAGGCCAAGGAGCTGGTGTGGGTGCTGGGCCCACTGGAGTACGAGCAGCTGCTGAAGGCCTGGGTGCCAGAGGTGGACACCTTGTAGGTCTTCTGGGTCACTCTTGTGGACATGGTGGAGGCTGGAGTGGAGGCGAGGAGGCTGAACCAAACAGAGATTCTAGAAGGAGAGCCAAAAAGTGTTATGCCCAGATTTCAAGATTCCCAAGAGCCCACCAGGGAGCCAGCGAGTCGGATGCAAAAGCAAAGAGTCCTTTATTTCAAGCTAGCTCGAGCTCCCCGTCCACCACACTCACCGACACAACGGCAAGCCAAGTAGCAGAGAGAGAGAAGCCTGATGGGACTAGGAGTTTTATAGGGGGGTGGAGTAAGGGCAGGAGAGAGAACTGTGGGCCCCGCCAATTGGCCAGGTGCGAGTCAGTGTCTCATTACACAGGATGTGGTCATATTGATGGCGTGCACTTCCCTTGATTATCATTGGTTAGTCCAGAGAAATCCTGGGTGTGGCTAGCAGAGGCTTCTTCCAGGAAGAAGCCTTGCCGAGCACATGGCTCTGCTCAAAAATGGAGAACCCAGGGTAAGATGGAGGGCGTAGTCCTCGCCCTTTCAAAAGCTGCTTGTCATCTTTATTATTTTAAAACAAACCTATTTATAGTTTTAATAGTTTTTTATTGTTATCTGAACTCAAGTGTCTAATCCAGCCTTTGTTTTGTTTCTTGATTTCACATGTGTGTGTTTTGTAATTTTGTATTGTGAATCATCTTCAGTAGGGTTTATCTGGGAAGTGTTCCCTGGATGGAGGAATGGTCCTTCCAAAGAGATTTGTGCTTTGTCTTCTGCCAGTTGACCCAGAAATATCACCAACTTCAGACCACTTTTATGTTAATGTCTGACCTTAGGGGCCTCTATTAATGCAATTAATGTAAATGAAGCCCAAGCCTGCGTGAGGAGCAGAGCCACCCCTAGGGGAGGGTTTCTCTCATCTGGAGCCCAGGCTGAGAGAAGTTGTCTTGTGTTGATGGACAGGTTTTTATTTCCTAGTGCATCCTTTTTCTGGGTGTCCTAGATTTATGTAGGGATCTCAGTACTAATTCCTGCATCATATAGGAGACTTTTCCTCCTGTCCCTGTTGTTCACAGAGTGCCACATGGACAATGTGCCCGAGGGCAGCTCTAGTGCCAGCTCATCAACTCACTAGTCCATTGTTTTGTTTTCAGTGCTGAGGTATTTCCCTTTCTTGTGATAGCAAGAGGATTTAAAAAATGTACTTAACCCAGAATTTCTAGGTGATAGTGGCAGTAAGGCAGGCTTTCAGTTTATCTAGCCTGCAATATTGATAAAAATAAAAGTACCCTAAGTGTTATCTGTATGTAGCATTTTATATCAACTAAGTAATAATTTGTCTCACAACAGATTCTCAACCATTTTCAAAACTGAAGGCGATACTAATCTCAAAATACCTTCACCAAAGAGCAATGCTTGTTATACCTGCAAATGTTCATATGCAAAGTGGGGCTGTTAAATAATGAGACTGAGGCTATAAACTACACAATTACATACCTTTGTAATTGTTCAGACACTATTTGCATATGTTCTCTAGTAAGTGAAAACGGAACTTCAAAAATGAATTTCCCTCTTGTGTGGTTATTAATTTCTTAGTAGTGAATAACTTTATTGTTATATTAGCCAACTTAATTTTTGAAAACAATATCAGCAATATAATTCTTCAATGAAAGTATCACAGAAGAAGGAACCAGGGATCTAAACACTAATAAAACAAACACTTTGAATAGTTCCGATATAGGGCAAAGAGATAGTCAATATGGCTCTTTCCCTCGGTTCCACCATCAGCTTCCCACATAACCCAAGACAAGCTTTTACTTTTTTCATGGCTCTGTGTCTCCATCTCTAGCCTGTAGCTTTACTGTTAATTAACTGTACAATCCAGGGAAAGCCTCAAAATATGTCATCACTGTGTGACCTCTGGTAAGAGACTGGTTCCTGTAGGCTCATGTCCTTAAGAAGGGTGACAATTACTGACCTCACAGGCCGCTACTTGAGCTAATTTACCTAAAGTTTCCAAATCAAGACTGTCAACTCTGTCAACCATTATTATTACTCTCACCAGCATTACTATATAATATTGTGATAATATAATAAAGAGGGTCTTTTAAAACTATATCCTCAAAGAACAAAGATTTTTCTCAAAAAACTGATAGGTTGCTTAATATTAAGTTAAATTTTTGTGCAAAGGATTTTCTGCCAGGCTTATGCATATTTTCTATAAGCAATCCTATTGAGGATTTGAACAAGAAAGAGAAATCAGGGCAACAAGGAAAACCATAACGGTGGGGAAGACAAACCTTTCATCTTTAAGCTTTGTACCAGCCAAGAATTACTGACCCCAAAGGATATCAATTTTAAAACATCATTCAAATATTATTCCCTTTAGAATTTTCAAAGCGTAAATTTGGGGCCAGGAAACTGCTGGTTTCTTTCTGAGACTACATGAAAAATTACTTACCAAATTACATAATTTCCTTTGACATTAATTTTAATCCTTTAAAACATTCTCAGTAATGTATGAGTCTATAGAAATAATTGTTCATAAATAAACACTATACAAGTCAGTAAGCCAGTGACAGATGAAAATACAGAAATAAGTGTTCTCTGGATGTAACTGTCTTAGGAAGAGTAACCTAAAGAAACTCCTGTCAGCTGGGGATGGGGGGGCGGGCGCGGGCGACTTGCTATCTAAGTGAAACCTAGAACTGGAAGCCAGTCAGCCAGCCGCCTTGCCCCAGGTCCACCTTTTATCATGTAGCCCAAGACAAAGCTCCCAGTGTTGTTATGGCTCTGTATCCCTGTCTCCAATATTTAAGTAATATCTGCCACTATCCTATTAACAGAAGTGCTGTAAGAATTCAAGAGATAATGTTAAGAACCCTGACATGCCCATAAACACAAACATTACCCCTGGTGGTTGCCCCCGGCAGACTCTGTTAGAGGTGGGTGATGCTTGACAATGGTAAGGTTGGGGATAAACCTTGTTAGCAGCTCCAACTTGACTTTGGTCCGGAGTTGGGAGTGGCCAGAGGGAGGTGGGCAGAGCCAGATAATGGCCCTGCCCATGGGGATGCCTGAGGGCCTCTGATGAGCACAAAGCTCTAAGGCGGCCTGTCTCCAGGTGCCAGGATAGTCAGGAGTCAGGACAAGATTAATTCCTTCAGCCTTGGGCAGCTCCCGGCCCAACCCCGCTCACCTGGAAGGGAAGGACGTCCTGCCCCCGCCCACCTTTCCCAGGAGGAACTGAGGGCTGTCAACAATGGCCTTTGTTCACTCTTCCAGGCGAGCCAAACCGAAACTACACGAAACACTTCAAATCCCTCTTAAGTACTGACAATAGCCAAAAGAGCAATGGAGACTGGGTTTTTAAAACCCAACAGGCAAACATTAAAAATAGTGACTTAAAAAAAAAAATCTAAATGTGCTCCTCCAGTGCTGTGCCCAGGAAAAAAGAAAACATTCCATTTTCTGTCTTTGCCTTGTGGTTTTTATAGGCGCAAAAATGTGAAATAAACTTCCTTAATTTTCACTTCAGTGTTTGCAGCTTAGGATTCCATTAATATATCCTTCCCCTCGGTTGTGCAGGGTCCTCGTTTGCAGTCAGTTCATTCTGCACTGATGTATATTTCATTGCCCAAGGCTTAATTTTGATTTATTGTCCATCCATAAATTAGAAAAATATGCTCTGGAATTCCATCCCGCTGAAAAGCTGTGCCTGATGTCAGGGGACTGGGTGATATTTAAGATGTCAGAAATACATATTGGATTAGTGTGCTTTGTTTCCCCACAACAGCAGGTGTTTAATCATAGCTGATGGCTGAAGTTAAATGCATTAGGACAGCAGCAGCCAAGAAGATGGAGTTTTTCTAAACCATACAAACTCCAGGATAAATAACTCAAAACTAATTGTGTGTCCACATCTTAGATACATTTTTATTTACTTAATACATTAAACAATGAAAATAGCCTCTGGCACTTAACTTCATGTTTAAAAGCCGGTGCAAATAGTTTATGTTAGGGAAGTGTTGGCTGTTTAAACATAATTACTACTTCCCTTACTGGCCCTCTGGTGGCTTTATATCAAATATTTCTCAAAGCAGAAAAGAATAAAAGCTGAAATCTCTCAGTAATTCAAGGATAAGGAATCTTAGAGTTTGCTTTATTCTTCTTAATATAATTGGGATGTGTACATCTGTGTACATGCCCATTTTGCCATAACCCAAAGGATGTTCCACGTTCCTACTGACCAGGCACTTTCCCTTCCTCTCTTTGTAAAGTAGAGGTTCTCTTTGCCATTATGTTTATATTAATTAGAGTTCTATGTGTATAGAAAAATGATCAGGCTTGGTCTGGAGCAATTTAGCTGGAGGCTGGAGAGAAGACGCTTAGGAGAGCAAACATTTTCAAGGTGCAACCGATGACCTGTAACAAGCAAGGGAGATTCATGGCGAGAATCGTATATTTTGACACAACAGTGATTTGATTAAAAGAGAAAGTAATAGGTTTAAACAGTCACTATGAGGATGTAGCCAGACTTTGGTAGCATTTTGCAATTTACTTTACAGACGAGTGACAGTGCAGGAGAGAAGGCCTTTGCTGCACAAAGAGGCCAGTAGGATTTGGAAACAAACAAACAAAAATTGAGTGATTGATACTAGTCTTTCCCCATCCTCATCCTTTAAAAAAAACAGCAACATACACCCATGGAGAAGACAGGGTAATACAGGGGCAAGGAAAATATTGAGGTTAATTTGAGAATGGAATTAGAACTGCATTTTAATTTTTCTTGGATTTTTTTTTAAGAATTATTTTTGGAGTCAGACTCCACTGAATCAGTTTGAAAAGAAAAGGAAAAAATATAAGTCTCTGCATTTTGAGAAAAATAAAAATTTGTATTAGAAAACTGAAAGAGTTAATTTATTTCACTTAGATAAGCAGTATTATCCCCAAGAAGAGCTAATATACTTAGGTTCAATGTAGCATCAAATTTAATTCTAACATAGTAGTTGAGAATAGGGCAGTGTGGTTTGAATTAAATAGGTTAAAAAAAGTATTAATAAAACATTGTTCAGTAAAAAAGTGCAAGTTACAAAGCAATCTATAGTATGGTCCCATTAACATGAGACTACAAGAAAAACAAAAAACAAAAAAACAAAATGAAAGACATTCTATATGTGCGCATATGTCCAAGAATAACTATATCACTCATAGGAGAGGGTCTGAGGGCAAACAGGGCAGTAGTCATCCTGAGAAGAGGAGTTTGACATTCTACTCTATATAATTTTGTGTTGTTTGATTTTTATCTGTAATGATGTTTTCAGATATAACTTGAATAAATTAATTTCTAAAGAATACCAGTATGCCGAACCGGTTTGGCTCAGTGGATAGAGCATCGGCCTGCAGACTGGAGGGTCCCAGGTTCGATTCCGGTCAGGGGTGTGTATCTTGGTTGCGGGCACATCCCCACTGGGGGGCGTGCAGGAGGCAACTGATAGATCTCTCTCATCGATGTTTCTAACGCCTATCCCTCTCCCTTCTTCTCTGTAAAAAATCAATAAAATATATTAAAAACAGGCAATATTTAAAAGAAAAAGAATACCAGTAAAGCTCTGTTTTTAAGGGAAAAAAGAGGTTATTCCCTAGTTCGATACATATATACTGCCTGGATAAAGATCAATTGTGATTTATTATTGCTATAATTATGTGTTGAATGAAATAGTCATTGAATGTTGTTATAGATAAATATTTTGAAGAAAAAGTTTTAAAAATTACTGTCCTGATGAGGTGTTCAAACTTCATTGGAACCTTAGTTTTCTCATTGGAAGCCCATTTATTCTTCTTTTACCCCTCCCCCGCCCCACCCTCATCTAGTCTCAATGACCTTGGTGAAGTGGCTGCCTGAATTACTAAGCATTTATTATACTAGGAAATTCACTTCCAACCCGCCCCCCCAAAAAAACAAACAAACAAAAAAATCTAGGTACTAACATTGTTCTTTGTCTCAGAATTTCTAATAATAATATTCTCCTTGTTAAAATGTTTTTTCACAAGTCTGATTTTAAAGTGATATTTTGGTGCTTTTGTGTGTTTTTTTAAAAAGAATGTTATAAAATACATTTTTCTTTCTTACAATAATTTTCATACCCTTTAATACCTTTTCCTGTTTTGCAACTGATATCCCAAAGTTCTTCAACAATTTTAACCCAAGGGGAGTGTCATTTTCTTGGGAAAAAGTACATATGGGGACAGAAGACTCTCACTCTAAACCACGTCATACTCTTTTGAATAGTTTCAGTCGCGTGTTCTAGCTCAGGCTCCCCAGAAAATCTACTCTGAGGGCAAGATTTCTTGCAGGAGGTTTCCCGGAAGCTGCTTTGGAGTCATACCTGGAGACAGGACTGGCAGGAGGAGTCGAGCTGCTCTTTTGGGTCTGGGTGATCCTGCAGAGCAGTTCCCCATCGCACCTCACACTGACCAGTCACTGGGTGCAGGCTGACCCTGGGACGGAGGTAACTGAGGGTGAGGCAGCTAGCTCCCTGTGGAGGAGGGCAATTCCTGGAGAGGGATTTGCCTGAGAGCCTTCAGCAACCAACACTCCCAGCAGCTATAGGCCTGAGCGCTTGGACTTAAAAGGGGGCTCTAGGTGGTACACCCCACATTCACCACATTGATCATTCAGGTCTCACTATCTTCATTTTCATCTACAAAAAGCGATATTCATTAAACATCTAGCCAGAGCACCTCTCTAAAACAAAGGCGAGAAGGAGCAACGTTCATGTGAGAAAACATGAGAGGAGCATAATTCCAAGCATTTTTGGTAAATGAGGCTGAAAGTGGAAGGGTGAAAATCATTCCATTGTTGTCACAGAAGCAGTAAAGGAAGGAAAGAGAACAACTTAATGAGTGGCTCAGGATAAACATCTGAGATTTTGTTTTCAAAATGTCCCCACTCTCTCATACTGCAGATTCCCTCATTCTGTATCAGAAATGATTAACATTTTATGATGGGCTCTGGAGACTATTAACTGGAATTTTCTGTCACACATTCCTTATACCAAAATTCTGAAAGACAGAAGTGGAGGACCTCAGGCACCCACGACTGTTTTCCCGGGGTTCTGTTCTGAAGAAACCTGGTTTCCAGGAGGAGATGGTGCAGATGACGTGGATTTGCGGAGCAAGTGGGGAAAGGGAGCTTTACCAAATGCCCAGGGACCAAGGCGGACACCTGGTGTAACAGGAGTGTTGTCAACCTGTCCCTGTCAACATATGGCATCTTGAGCTCTGACTCTGCCTTGGCAGCCTGGAGGTGGACTGGGCATATTTGGAAGCAAGTGACATTAATCAAGATTTGCTTAGGTATGTGGGAAGGAGAAAATACAAATGTTTTAAAAAGCGTATACGCAGGAATGCTTATTCAATCTCCGGCAGCCTAAGTAGAAAACAGTTATGTCTGAAAAAGGAGAAGCTTGCATGCTCTCCTAAGACCTCCCCCCAGCATCCGCAAGCATCGCCCAAACAGTAGTCCTTCTCCAGAGGGAGTCCTTTAAGGAACATCCAAACCCTCCTTGTTCTAACACAGAGAAAAGGTACCTGCAAGAAATATCTGTTCCTAAACATCTCCACACATATACATGTCTTGACAGGAGCAATAGATATGAAAGTTCTGAATGGCAAACATTGTGGAGCGCATTGTCTACATGCAAGATGTAGGGTTAGGCCAGTGGTCGGCAAACTCATTAGGCAACAGAGCCAAATATCAACAGTACAACGATTGAAATTTCTTTTGAGAGCCAAATTTTTTAAACTTAAACTATATAGGTAGGTACATTGTTATTAATTACTCAATTAGGGTACTCCTAAGGCTTAGGAAGAGCCACACTCAAGGGGCCAAAGAACCGCATGTGGCTCTCGAGCTGCAGTTTGCTGACCACGGGGTTAGGCCCTGGGATTACTCATTCTTGGACTTGAGATTTGATCCCTCATTACTCGTCCCTTTAAAGTTTAACTTTTGAGGATAGTTTGTATGCTAAGGGTAAATGTGTAAGTAAACAAAGAGATAGGGGACAAGGAGGGGAATAAGCAAAAAGAAGCTATTACTGTGAGGTGTCCTAATAATAACTAAATTAGCTAACACAGGTTGAGTGCTTTCTGTGATTTCCTTCTCAGGGGTTTGCATACATTAACTTAATAATCATAGCAAGAAGCCCAAGAAGTTGGTACTGCCATCATCTCCATGTTTCAGATGAGGAAATTGAGCATCTAAGTAGCTACATGGCACAGGTAGGAGATGGTACCAATGAAACCACACAGCTCAAGAAGGCCACTTCTGCATAAGAGCTGTACTTCCCTTCGTGTCTACAGACTTGCAAAGGTTAGGGCTGAACGAGACCTTCAAGATCCAGAGACCATCCTGTCCCAGGCTTTCCCACTACAGGCAAGGCAACTGAGCTCCAGAGCAAGACAGGATAGTTCCATATTGCTTCGGTGGTCATATGCGTTATCTTCCAGAAAGATATGTAATTACATGATAAATGATATTGTGGTCGGCAATGTTTCTATTTGCTCTGGTAATAAATCATCAGGACATTGAAATGCCCTGAATTTTGTGGCCAGACCCAGGGTCGTTTCTTTCCTGTGAACTGCAGAACTAAGCACACTGAGCTAACTTGGTGGGAGAAAACATTTTAGATCCTCAAATTTCCTGGAATAGGGTTTCTGAGGATCAGCGGAATCAGGGCCCACTTTGTCCTGGAGATCTGATGTCATCCTACCCTGGGACAACAAGAGCAGCCCCCGCCACCTAGAAATGAGGAGGCCCAGTCATGCCATGCAGTCTGGCATTGATGTCCAGGAAGGCCCTTGGTATGTCTAGGGGCCACAGCAGCAGTGCGGCCTGTTAGTTTTGCTTTCATGGGCTTAGGGTTGTCTGAGGGGAGGGACTGGCTGATCCTTTTATTTCAGAAGCAGGAACACTTTAAAAAGTCACCATCCATTCAACTGTGGAACTGGGTTATTTTTATATCCTACTTGACAACACCGAAAATCCCCGATGCCTCAGCTTGACAAAGTTCACTTTTTTTTCTTTTAAGTCAGAAAATGCTGTTTTTGTTTAAAGGCTGAAAAGCACCTGCATATATTGTAAATAAGACCAAGTTTTCCTCATTCCTCGCTTATAAAGAATTCTTAGCTATTCCAAAGAATCATCATGGCCGAGGCCGAGGCAATCATCAAACATTGCCTCGGCCTGCGGCTGGAGGACTTACTTCAGTCACTGAATTATCGTCACCCCTCAGTGTAGTGACAGATTCTGTGCTAGGACATGCATTTTGAGTCCAACATTTAATATCCCGAAAACATGCCAGAATTGTCTCTTGGGCTTCATTGTTTTAGGATCATTCCCTGTTACTAAGTTTTCAAGTCCCTGCCCCTCACCTATTCAAGCTTCCAGGGTGTAGCCGCACTACCTGGGTCCCCAGAAAAGATCCAGCTAACTCAGAGGCGGAGACAGCATGGGGAGAGGAACAGAAGTAAAGAACTTCAGACGAGGAGGTGGTTTCCCCAACTGCCTAGCACACGTGGCCCAAATCCCTCCAAAACCAGAGATGAATCAAGTTGACCTCCCTCCTGCCTCCTCCGCCTCCTCGCCCTGCTGTCCAGCAGAACCAAAGGCACAGACTTCAGACTGGGGCTTCCCAGACCAAAGTCCTCCATGTCACAACCGCAGGCTTTGGAAATCAGTGGCTCGAGAAACTGTCACCTCCGTGACACTTCTGACTCATACAAATATATAAGAGCTTTAAAAAAAAAAAAATGAACTGCTCTATTAATATGATAGTCTTACTTCACCGCTATAGTGATGCTTTTTTTTAAAAAAAAAAAAGGCTTACAAAGATTTTAGCTTGTCAGCCCACCTAGGAAAGCTGTGTTGAAGAACCTCTGTTGCATATTTTTGTTTGTTTTGTTAATCCTCACCCGAGGATATTTTTCCATTGATCTTTTAGAGAGAGTGGAAGAGACAGGGAAAGACAGAGAGAAACATCGATGTGAGAGAAACACATCCATTGGTTGCCTCCTGCACAGTCCCGACCAGGGCCCAGGCCGGAGAGGAGCCTGAAACCAATGTAGGTTCCCATGTAGGTGACCTTGACTGGAATCAAATCCAGGACTCTTGGGTCTGCAGACGGACACTCTATCCACTGAGCCAAACCGACTAGGGCCTCTGTTGCATATTTAATTCACTTGTATGTGCCTAAGAATAAATACAGGCCAACACCCAACAGGGAACTAGAAAAGAGATGTAGAAATGAAACAGCAATTCTGCTGGGAATTTATCTGAAGAAACCTGAAACACTAATTCCAAAGAATATTTGCACCCCTGTGTTCACTGCAGCGTTGTTAGCCAAGATTTGGAAGCAGCCCAGGTGTCCACCAGTAGATGAGTGAATAAAACGGCTGTGGCACATTTACACAACGGAATATTACTCGGCTGTCAAAAGGGGGAAACACACCCTTTGCAACGGCATGGATGGACCCGGAGAGCATTATGCTAAGTGAAATAAGCCAGTCAGAGAAAGACAAGCACCACATGATTTCACTCACATGTGGTATCCAATGAACAAACTGAACTAACAAGCAAAACGGAGACAGACTCAGGGAGAGCAGGCCGACAGCTCTGAGGGGGGCGGGGGTACGGGCGAGGGGGTGCTGGTGGGGAATGGATGGATTCAGCAGCAAAGTAAAACAGAGAAAGCACTCATGGGCACGAACAACAGGATGCTGAATGAAGGGGGAAGGGGGCGGGTGGAAATCTCCTAGGAAGTGTTTGAGGTTAGATCGCTCTCAGAAGGCCCAGCTCCGGTACCCGGGAAGCGACCCAAGCGCCTCCGAAACAAGACGTAAAAAACAAAACAAAAGAAACAAAACCCGGCCGCTCCTTCCCCGAACCCGCCCGCGGGGCTCCCGGCAGGGCCGCCCTCCTGGCTCGGCCGCAGCGCGGGGCGCGGTCCCGCATCCTCCTGCCCCGCAACCCAGCCCCGGGCCCTCCCAGCCGGGGCCCCAGGCTTCCTCTTATTAATGTTTTTTAAAAGGAAAAAAAAGTAAATCATTACGCAGCCCAGCTCAGTCACCAGGCAAACGGTGTTTAATAAATTAGCCTAATCTGTGCCGCAAGTGGCTGGTGAGTGCCGCGTTTGCTCCGGTTAAGGGAAACATTATATTCTCTCCTCGCCCCGCGTCCCGGCTCCCGGAGCCGCTCCCCGGCGGCGGGAGCGGGGTGGCCGCGGGGCTTTGTCCCGGCCCGGCCCCGCCCGGCGCACATTCCCCTCTTCCTCGGGGCCTCCTGCCGGCTCCCCACGAAATCATAACTCACGGTGTCACCGGGAGGGAAGAAAGGGATGTAAGTGCCTTGATGGGATTAGAGGAAACCCCCGCAGCGATGATTTAGGGGCCGTGATAATTCACTTAATAGGGGCCTGGGGCAAATTGCCAGACAGGGAAATGGAACTGAACCAGGCCAGAAAGGGCGCCGGCAAGGCTGTGAGGGAGAGCTGGCTTCATTAGCAATATTTAAGAGATTTCATTTAAGAATAAGTCATAAAACGCAGTCCTATTTCATCCACCTGGTTTGGTGGCCTTTCGCTCTCCTCCGCATGAATATTAAATTTGAAATGGCACTACAGCAACACATTTTGGAAAGTGTTCTTTGGACTGTTATTTGTATGGTTGGTTTAGTTTCTCGTTTGTTAACCTTTTAAAATGAATATCATTGAAAATGGATAACTGTAAAACCAGAACTCGCAAAGATTAGGGGGAATATAATGCTTTAGAATAGGTTGTTACTAAACTGGGTAAAGGATTTAAGTTTTTATTGATCAACACAAAAAAGGCATAGAGAGTGAGTCAGTAAATGGCCAATTACTCTGACAATTCCCAATTTTCATGCAGATTTTGTGAAGCTGCCCCATTCAAAGCCGCCCCCCCCCCCCCAGCCTGGGTGAGACCACAAAGCGGGGAGCACAGATGGGGCCTGCCCACCACACCCTGGAAAGTCAGACAGCTTCAGTATTCCCACGGAGTGCTTTCCTGGGCAGGAAATAGGACATATTCCTACTTATACCTATATAGGAACTTATATTTCATATATAAGACGAAAAGATTCCATTTTGTTCCCAAGAGGCAAAGACTAACTGTAGTTTGATCCTTAAACTATGTCCTTCAAATGTAAATTTTAATCTATGAGAGTGGGGTACGGGGGTTGCTTGGGGTTTTCTAGGTCTAAGCAGTTTAAATACAGAAAGAGGTGGGGTTTCCAATGACAGCTATAATGCAAAAGCAAACGTACACACAAAACCTCTCTTCTGTGTCTATCTTCCCGTCTGGTTTCAATGGCCCCTTTCCCATACATACCTGCCACTACATTGCAGCGTCCCAGCCAGAAACATTTTAGCAAATCAACTTTCACTGTACTGTGCCCCACCTATTCGTGTGGCCTAACGCTCTTCCTTTCAAAAATCCTACATTTGCAAAATTAAACATTAACGTTGATCCCGCCCGTTAAAAAATTAAAAATAGCTCTTCTAGTTATGCTGCAACCAATTTTTTTTTTTTTTTTTAAATCACAGCTGCATTCTGTTATTTTCGCAAAACAACTGGCAGGTCTCTATTCACAGAGCTCTTTAGCCACATAGGATACATAAGATGCATAATTAATATGTTCTTTAAAAGACTCGCTTAATCAAAAAAGACACTAACTACATGTAAAATTATTCACTTACATATATTGGTTTGTGCAGTTTTCCACAATGACAGTAACGTTGGTAGCTAACTATATTTTTATATATCACCAAACTTAGCAAACGTCTTCTGTGAGGCCTTCATGGTGCGGGTTGTATTAATATTTGTGTTCCTCCTGTTTATATTCCACCATCTCCTGGTAAAGGGGTTGTAAGCCACTCTGAAATATGGTGAGAGGTTCTATTTCAAATAAAATAAAGGTCACTAATGTGCCATATAGGCTGTCTCTGGACAAAGAAGCGTCGTTTCAGGCTGGTTAGTTCCCTTTAGAACCTCTTGCCAGGTCCTCAGGCTCCTGACTTTTCTCAGGGCTTCCCTTCAGGGGAAAGCAGCCAGCACCGCTAACAGGCATGGTCAAAGCTGGGCCAAGTTCTGAGAAAGTAATTCTCTTGGACTTAAAAACTTCCATTCTTTCCTTCCTCTGGTGAAAAGTCAAAGTCTGGCCAAGGGAACCAAAAAGGAAAAGGGAAAAAAAAAAGAAAAGAAAAAGATGCCTATTTTCAGCATCTATTTTTGCTTTAAAGAAATGGGATTTGGCAGCCAATCAGAAAGTAAAGAAACTCTGTGAAATGGGTACGCCAACATACCAAACTCTTGAGTATTGGTGTAACTGACGTATTTAAATGACACCACAGATTTAAACAGTTTCAAGCACAGTAAACACAGTGCCATCAGACAATCCGTGTTGGGAACCCACTGTGTGCAGAGACAGCATCTCCAGGGAGGGGCTACCACGCAGGGCCTGTTCTCTGCTGCCCAGAGCCCAGCCTACACACACGGGTCCCAGGACGTGCAAGACCTGTCCTCGCCAACAAAGGGAACAGGATTGCAACGTTGTGCACATAACCAAACCCTTCGAGGACAGCGGTACTGGGGACAAAATATTTAAAACGAACAAAACTGGGAGTTGGGTGGGTAAGGCAGTATAAATACTTCTACAGTCCCAATTTTCTAATAATAAACCTCAGGGTTTTTCCTAATTACAAAAAAAAAAAAAGTGGAAAATGCATAGCAGATATTCGAGTTATCTTCTCTGTTAAAAATATTAACTGTTAAAATGTTAGATACTACTTATGAGGACCATACACTTTTTCGAAGGAAGCAAACCTGCATGTGAGTGCACCAGAACCAGCAGATGCAGGCGGCACGGGCCAGGCCTGGAAGCACTTCCCTGCCGCGTGTTCTGAGCAACCAGGACACCAGGGCCACCATGAAGCTCAGCAGATCTCTGCTTTGGGAATCTGCAACCACTTTGTTACAATAATGTGGGTGAAACACATCAAATTTCATTAAAATAAGTTTATACTCTAAATTGGCCCATGCTTGGTGAAAAGTAATTTGGTAATATGCAGCAAAAGCCTAAAGATGCTCACTTCATTTAATCCATTAATTTCATCTCTCTGACTAGTTCCTGGGGAGATCATCTGAAATGCAAACAAAGATGGAGGTAAAAAGATGTTTATCTTCTGTATTTATAATAGGACAATAAACCAGACACCACCTGAGCACCAGGGAGGTAAATTATGGCGTCATACAATGGAATTTAATAAATCCATATTCAATGCTCTGAATTGTGTAAAACAGTACAGAGGAGACAAATGTTAACATAATTATCTCTGGGTGGCGGAAATATGAGCTCCCCCCCCTAAAATTTTGTGTTTTATTGAGAATGCAATACTTTAAAAATATACATCTTTTTAAATAACATAGCAATTTTATATACACACGCAAATGCACACACACAATTCATTAATTCTTTCAACGTTTCTGACATAAGCTGATAGGCAAACCAGAAATCTCAGTCAAAATATAACTGAAATCAGTTAATTAGATATTTCCCCCTTAACTAACCACATAAAAATAAACATGCATTTCTTTATTCATGTCAAATAATGCATATCTACATATTTTTTCTCCATCCAATAAATACATTTAATTATCACTGTGATTTTCGTTCGTGGGCATGTACAGGTAGAACATGCTCCGTGGCTTCGTTAGGAAACCAGCTTTCAAGTGACAAGCCCCTATTGCATCATGGTCATCGGTGGCTCACACTTGGCACCCCGGGGTGCACATATTTATTTATTATTTACACAAATAACAGCGCACGGTAAACCTGCAAGCCCAGCCCTGTTCTCAGGTCATGGTGTTACCTGCAGAAACCTGTTTTTAGCAGCAGACTATCCATACGTTTGACCCCTTGCCTCTTTCTTTTTTTTCTTTTTTTAAACTAGGTCAAGTGGCTGTCCCTGTAGCACCATCAGTACGTTCAATAAAAATCAAGTGTATCTTGTGTTTGAAACATACATTATAAATAGATGTATAGATGGAGCAGATATTGAGAAAAGAAATGGTAAAGATCATGAATATTAAGATTTATATTAATCTATAAGCCTATTAAAGTACAGTAAAACCTGTCCTTCAGACCACCTTTTTAAAGCTATCACCTCCCTGATGGGACCACTAAATTTCGGGCCAAATTATTTTCCCATAAAGAACAATGAAAAGAAAATGATTATATTAAGACTACTTCTACAATGGTTTCTTTTCATTGTTCCGCCAAAAATGATTCCAAACAGTAAAATAACATTGATTTTGACCTTGTTAATGAACCCGAAGAACTTCCTGGAATACTCAAGCACCCATTTCCATTTTTAACAGGAAAAAAAATGGACCCTCTGCCTCCCATTGCCGACAACACCGGCAGCAGGTAGGATCGTTTCATTGGTATTCGGCTGATGTAGCTTATTTTATATCGCTAATGTTCCGTAAGCTTTGTCATGTGGATTTTTCTTTGTGCCCAAAGCTGGAGATGATTGTGTGATTTGTAAAATATTGAAGAAGCCTTCAAACTGAGAGGCTTATTGCATTTCTTTTTGGTTACCAAGATTCCCACGTGCAATATTACTGAAGCGATTTTCAGCTTTCCTAAATGCCACCCTCTCCAAGGGAACAACTTTCTCTCCTTTGGCCTTGCAAACACTCCCTATGGCTGTGACAGGCTTTTCTCCCAAGGAAAACTGCCACGTGACTCATACTCCCTGAGCCCCTGGAGGTGGGCCCTGGTTCTCTTAAGCAGGTTCTTCTCCAGCTCATTCATGTCCGTCAGACACACGAGGCCCTGCCCACCCTTAGGTTGGACTTTCAAGGCTTGTTTCCTCTTGAAGTCTGGAATTGCTTTTCTTTGCAGCCTCCAAGAATACAACACAACGTCGTCGCTGTGTTCAGGTCTCCTCACTTGAAGTAGAACTTTTTTTCCACAGTGGATTTAAAGCAGGATTAGTCATATGTAAATACTCTTTAAATTACTCCTCTGTGTACAAGCAACACATCTTAGAATTCTTCAGTGAAAGGTAAACAGGTGAGCAACTGCACAGTGTTGTGGCTCCTTTGAGAGGCTTCACTAGACACCATAGTGAAGGTGGCAGGAACCACGTCCTGCTGTGTCAGCTTTGAGCACAGTGCCTGCCACCGTCAGCTCTCAGTAAGCCAGTGTGGATTTGAACCAAGTTTCAGCCACGCCACCCCAGTCCTGCCCCTGTTCTTTAGCTAGAGGTCTCTAGCAGTCATCAACTCAGACTCACAGGCTCTTGGTGCTAAAAGGGGTCTGAGAGCACAGTGGTCCAGCCCAGCCCTCTCATCTCAGAGGTCAAGTTATTGAGGTCCTGGGGGAAGAGATCCCTCAAGTGGTGTCAATACACAGCCATGAACCTTATGGGTGAACATCATAGGTGTTTATTTGTTCCTAAAAGGAGAGGCCTCTCAAGTATGTTTTAGTTGATAGCTTAGGGTAGTAAGCAGCCAGCTGTGTGGTTTGAGCTAAAAAATAAACTATAAACATTCACAACATAATCCTGCAAGTATTGGCATGCCATAACAATAACGTTTCTTTTTCCAAGCAGGATTTGTTTTTTTCACTTTGAGACAGCAAGGCCCAGTGGGCAGTGAGCGCCATCTAGTAACTTGGGTTTGAAAGCAAGCTCTATCATTTGCTAGTTGTGTGACCATGGGCAAGTCACTTATTCTCTCCAGGCCTCAGCTTCCTTGTCTGTAAAATGGGCATAATAGTATCATCCGCCTCCTGGAGCTATTTGAAGAACAAATGAGATAACAAGATCTCATACACTGTATAAGGCAAAAGTTATTTGCTTGAAAATGACTGTCAGTGAAGAAAGGAAAGCACGGGTAAGGAGGAATGCACACACCTATTTTAACTTAGGCATTCCCTGTCTCTTTTGAGCAAGCTAACTGGGTGGTCAGATGTGTAATGAAACACAGACACCAGGGTAACACAAGGAACACCTTACCAACCCTTCCCGAACGGCTCCTTGGAGACTGCCACTGCTTTGGAAGAATATTATAACTTGCTTTCTGTTCCTTCAGTGGCCGTCTCCTTGCCATTCCTAACCCTGCACAAGGTGGGGGCGATGTCCTCTCCTTAGTCGCTCCATAGCTCTCCTTCTGAGCTGAGCCTAATGTCTGCCAGCTTTCTCCTTCCCCCTGTCCTTCAATCTGCAAGTAAAGCGAGCACCGTTGGCTTCTTGCATCAGGAGTCAGGGGAGAAAAAGCACAGGGCATTATTTCTGTTCCACTTTCGCTGTTTCTATGGGGACACGGCTGGCTCACTTTGCATGCTCACTGCTAAGGTAGACAGTAAAAGGCAGTGAATACCGTCATTCTGGATTGAAATTTCCCTTTCTCTGACACGGAAAAGACACTTTGCATTTGCATGTTTTCACTCAACAAACATTTACCGAGCGCTTAATGTGTGCTAAGCACTGTGCTAGGAGCTAAAGAAGTGAGCCATGATGTACTCTCCTTCTGAGGTCAGAGCCACTGTGCGTTTCCAGGGCTGCCCTCTTGTTCTCTTTGTGCTTATCCAGTACTAAAGTCAGCCAAAGAGTCTCCCCTCTCCAGAGCAGAGGTCTGATACAACGCAGGGCACCCATTCAAGGCTCAAGAAATACTCATGAAATCAGAGAGTCTTAGAACTTCTGACTAGATGGCCCCACCAATCCAACCCCTCTTTGAGCCTCTGAGAAAATAGAGGCCTATAGAATAAGGAACTCTTCTGTAGCCACCCACGGGGGCCTATCTCCTCTGTCTTGAGTGGTTTAGGTCTGGTCAGTGAGGTGGCTCAGGGATGTCTCAGAAGATGACTAAATGTCCTTTCCGTGTGCTATCCTAGGCAGACCAGAAATTGGAGAGATCACCTGGCCAACGGGCCCTCTGGAGAGATCAAGAATCTGAAACAATGTGAGCTGCCGTGGGTTCCTGCCGTTGCCGGTGTTCGCCTACCCAGGGGTCCTCAAACTTTTTAAACAGGGGGCCAGTTCACTGTCCCTCAGACCGTTGGAGGGCCGGACTATAGTTTAAAAAAAAAAAAAAAAACTATGAACAAATTCCTATGCACACTGCACATATCTTATTTTGAAGTAAAAAAAACAAAATGGGAATAAATACAATATTTGTATTTGCATGTGGCCCCCAGGCCGTAGTTTGAGGACCCCTGGGCCCTACACCATCACTATCAGCATCGAGCTTGCTCACTGCTTTGGTAAGTGCTTTTGGATTCTCACGCATAAAAGGTGCTATGTAAAATCAATCGTGGGAGCTCTGCTGCTGGCAGTCAGAGCAGCTACCGTGCGCCGTGTCCACTCAATCAATAGTCCCTTGCTGAGAAGGGAAAAGAATACCATTAAAAAGACGCGCTTTTAGAAAAACTTCCCTCAGGTAAGAAGAAAAAAAATTCCACCTTACACAGAGTATACAGAAAGTGGGCAATATATTCTTCCTTCACGAGCAATATTAGACATGGTGGAAAGAGTTGCTTAATGTCTTCCACACACTTTTGCATTCATTTAAATGATGCAGAAACACCAACTGATACACACTGAGTCTGAGGTCTGGTAGGCCTCACACTAGAAATGGCTATTGGATTCTAAAATCCAGTTATACCCGGTCAATGGCATTAGCTCTCCAGTACCAAGGATAGAAAAAAGTGGTTTCTAAAAATTGCTTGCCAAAGAATAGCATGCATGTTTGGAATGCCGCATACCTTACCTGCCTTTAATTGTTTAAGTATAAGGACAATATATATGTAGATGCATTTTTTTATCACATTAAAGAATGGGGCTCCTTGCACAATCCTGAAAGAAAATTGATTTGGGATATTTTGGGTTTTCATTTTATTTCAGAAGATGGAAATGGCAAAAAAAAAAAATGGTTACTATCTATATTCGCAAACTCATGATATTACTGAAATATATGACAATTAAAGACAGTAATTTAAATAAATGAAAAAATTACGGAGAAGATATCTTAGAGTATTTTTCATTCACAACTATATTTTGTTAATTAGAGAGAAGTACTGTGGTAGAGAGAGGACCTTCAAAGCAAATAGTGGAAGCACCGAAGCGGCCATGGCGCGTGCTTTTAAGAAGAAAGCCCTTGAAGAGTTTGCCTAATGACGTACTCCTGTGGTCTGAAGGAGTCTTTCAAATCAGTCATCAGTGTCTCCTCAAGTCTTTTCCTCAGATTGTAGTATTAGAGCTCAAATTGCAAAGCGTCAGTGACTAAAAACCTCACATTCACAAGGAAATGTGTAAGTCCGAGCATTTTAAACTCCAGAGTTCAGGGGACTTCTAGGGAAGCTTGCTGGATGCTGACTTTGAGGGCTCACCTTGAGGTGTGCCTAGTTCCACAACATGTGGCTGTTGAATGGTGACTCACCCCAGGTCACCCCACTGGGCCTAGACGAGTCTCAACTGGGCTGACTGGGCACTTCAAGTCTCTGCCACGTATGTGTTCCATGCCAGCAGGCTCCCTCAGGAATGTCCTCATGGAGATGACAGAAACACAAGAAAGAGCAAGGCCTCTCGAGGTGTAGACTTAGAAGCACCATACTTGCCCCTCTGCTTCATTCTATTACCCAAAGCCAGGCACATGGTCAAGTCCAGAGACAGAGGCAGAGGACACTTCAAAGTTAAATGCCCAAGGGGGTGGATGCAGAGAGGGTGAAAGATCATTCAACCCATCAGCAAGACCTATCAATTCTACCTTAGAAATACTTTCCACAACTGTCCACTACTCCTTCTATCTTATTGCTACCACCACTTCAGTTCACCATGATCTCTCTTACCTATCACCACCTGACAGCTCTGTCCAAATCTTTCTTGTCCATTCCTTCTCAGACCATTCTCAATGCAGCAACGAGAATAAACTTAAAAAGAAAACCTGCTCTGGCCACTCATTTAATTAAGTCTGCCAAATGGTTTCCTGTTGTTCTCAGGATAAAGGTGAAAATTCTGACTAAGGCCTGAATTGTTTTCAATTTTCAATTGAGGGGTTATTTTAAAGCAAATAGGTGAACCTGATGAAAGGGAGAAAGAGAGTGAAGAGGGAGTGTGGGAAAGAGAGGCTTTGTAATGACTTCCATGTGAGGACAGCCTGGGACCCCTTTCTCCAACCTCATCTCCTTCCATCCTTTCTTTCACTTTAAGGTTGGAACACATCATAATTCCCCAACTTGTACACTATTTCAAGCCTCTGGGGTCTTACTTGGACTGCTCTGTGTCCAAGTAGAGTTCTTTATTCCTCCTTTTGGTACGGATTCAAAACCCTCTGCCTTTCTCCTTTCCTTCTTCCAGGGAAAAAGAAGAGAGAAGAGCCCTGATTGGTTTGGCTCAGTGGATAGAGTGTTGGCCTTCGGACTGAAGGGTCCCAGGTTTGGTTCCCGAGAGATGGAGGGAGAGAGGGGGGGGAGGGCAGAGAGGGGGAGAGAGGAGGGGGAGAGAGGGGGAGAGGGGGGGAGAGGGGGAGAGAGGGGGGGGAGAGACGGAGAGAGACAGAGAAGAGAGGGAGAGGAGGAGGAAGACGTTTTTAGCAAAGCCAGCTTAGGAGTACCCTAATTAAGTTAATAACAATGTTCCTACCTATATAGTTTAAATTTAAAAAATTTGGCTCTCAAAAGAAATTTCAATCGTTGTACTGTTGGTATTTGGCTCTGTTGACTAATGAGTTTGCCGACCACTGGCCTAGACCATTCATAACCCCTGCCTCCCACCCATCACAGCAGCGCTCTTCTCCCTTCAGCACCTGGCCCTTCTCTTCCAAATGTTTGGTTGCTGTCAAAATGCTTCCAGGATGTTTCAACCCAGAGCAAATGATACTCCTTTTGTGGAGATAATTCCTGAATAGCTTCCCTCTCTTCCTTCCTTTCATAGAGCTCTGTGTCATCATTTCAGTCTATGAAATTAGAATAGAGTTTAATCAGTTTACTGTATAAAAGTGCCCAGTTACATACTAGTACCAGTTCTCTTGGTGATAACTGATTTTAAAATTCTCAAGAACTCAAGGTGGAAGTGGGGAAGGTGTGCGGACCAGGCTGGTATACATCCTAGTTCAGACTCCAAGCTTACAGCCCCATTGGTGGTCCCCTCCTAGAATTCGGCAGTTTCCTTAAAGTGAATTTACCTCCCGGAGTCACTAAATAACACCCAGAGCCTGACCATATTGCCAGACATTCCAGATTAGATCTTGATTTAAATAGTCATAGCTGAAACTCTGGGGGACTTTTTTCTTGGTTGACGTAATCTCATTTTACTCAATTATCTTAAAACCTAGCCATACCAGTGTGGCAGACTTAATAACTCAGACACATCCTGAAGTTTGCACCCCCCAAATCATCACAGAAACTCCAGAGTGATTCATGTACAAATCAATCTATAACCCTTCAGCAGAATTACTTAACAACCTACCAAATACTCCCTTTTCTTCTATGATTGGGGTTATCCCTTGACTGCTCATCACACGGAGAGTCAGGGAGAGCCATGGGTATGGATGATAATCAAACTCCATTCTATGTGGAATTCTGTCCTATTTCCTCTATGAAATATCTTTTCAAACAATGATAAAATCAACTTGTTGAGTCTTAGTTTCTCCCTGTAGAGCCTGAAAGAGAAGGCAAGAAGAAGAAAGAGTGGACGACAAAAGGGGCAGAAAACTGGAAGAGACACAATATAATCCTAGTCTCAAATAACCAAGACACAGTAACTCTTTCAAATACTGAGAGCTGCTTTAAAATTGTAACTCTGTGTCACAGTTTCCAGGTAAGTGAGCAAAGAATAACCCAATTTTCTTTTTTTAAAAAAATATATTGTATTGATTTTTTTACAGAGAGGAAGGGAGAGAGATAGAGAGTTAGAAACATCAATGAGAGAGAAACATCGATCAGCTGCCTCCTGCACATCTCCTACTGGGGATGTGCCCGCAACCCAGGTACATGCCCTTGACCAGAATCGAACCCGGGATCTTTCAGTCCGCAGGCCAACACTCTATCCACTGAGCCAAACCAGTTTCAGCAGAATAACCCAATTTTCAATTATTTCTTTAATCCATTATTTAAAAAGCCAGTTTTTATGTTCCAGGAAAGTTTTAATGTTTAAATGCCCAAATAATTAATATCGACAAGGTATGACAAAAACATTCAATATTTTTCTTGTATGTTTACAATGTTTATGGCTTGATTAGAATAATGATGTATATGAGAATATCTGGAAGATTTAAGTGTGTGTGTGTGTGTGTGTGTGTGTTAGAGAGAGACATTTAACTTATCTGGGCCTCAGTTTTCCCATCTGCAAGAGGAATTGATGGCCTCTAAATTTCCTTCCAGTTTTAGGTGTCTACAAAGTAAGATCTACAAAGTCTAATAATTGGGGTGAACAAAATGTTTCCTGTGTGAATTCCAATCTTTATCATAACAACATACATTATTTTTCCCCCAGAAAACTTAATATCTACTTGTGCTATTTTGGTTAAGTAGTATTATGCTAATGAGAATGATTAGCTTAAATTTAACGCTCTAGCCAGCAGCTTGGATGGATTTAGAGTTCTTCAGCTGGATTAAAAATACATCAAATTCATCCAACATATTGTTAGTCAGATGAAGCTGGGATTTCCCCATTGCGGATCCAGCTTCATGATTTTCTGAGAGCAAATAGATGAAAAGAAATGTCAGTGTTTGCAACTTCCAGAACATGCTCTGCTATCCTGCTCCCTGTATTTGACAATGAATGGGCTTTCTGTGGCCAGCTATTGAAATTTTCAATAGTGAAAACGTATTTCATTCTATTATCCAAATATGCAGATAGCTAGATCACCATTTTCTGAAAATACTTAAATGGAATGGCACAGAAGGCTGGCTATGGCAGCGAAATCGGTAATTTCAGACAATCCAAGGAGTTCTACAGCCAGGTCACAACTCTTTCGTTGCTTCACTATAAAAATCCCAGCCTCTGAGAGGGAAGGCTTTCATGATGCAAGAGAAAGAAGTAGGAGCTGTACCAAAGTACATTAGATTGTGGCACAAAAAGCGTAAATCATGTGTGTATGAAAACCATAAGCCCTAAGCTTTAGAGAGAGTTGTGCAATTGACAATCAAATGGAGCTTAAAAGGAATTACGAGGTTTTCAACTAAAGTCTTGAAATAAAGAAAGTAATATTTTACGGCAAAAAATTGCAAATGTCAAGTTTAAATCATAAGACTTTGCACCATTGAGCTACTAGCTAGTTCTATAGCTTCTTCAGTCCTTAACACAGGGAAAGACCAACTTTCATGCTCAATAAAACTTAAGAACTTTAGAAATACATTTAGCAACATAATTCATGTATTTGTGACTTTTTCCCTCCCTGAATGGCTAATTGTAGAAGAAAAATGAGTGGGCATAAGAACTTCTTGGATGGTAACCTATTCCACCATTTGCTTTGGGCTGTTAGGAATTTTTGTGTTTTTTAACATAGGACCGCCACCAACCTGGTCATTTACAGGAAAGGGGGGCGGTTTCTAGGGGACTTGGAAAGGCTGTCTGTCCTCTTTTGCTCCTTCAGCCACATCCAGCTCTTGCTCTGGAAAACCCCAGGGCAAACTCCGTTGCCCAACAGCCAGCCAACCACCCACCAGCCCCAGGAAAAGCTGGGACCCAGCTGCCCAGTTCGGTTGCTCCTGCCCAAAGCCAGACAGGTGGCAGCCCAGATTGAATCTGCTGTTGTGGGAATGATTTGATTCACAAACAGGGCGATTAAATTTTATATGGAGACACAGGCGAAAGTCACAAGATCCTGGAGAGAAAGACCTGATTCACATAAATTCAGCTTAATAGCTGTGAGTTCGGGAGCATAAACAAAAATTTAATGGAAAGGCATTTCCCCTCCTCCGTCTGCCTGCGCCCCCCCCCCCCCCGCCCCCCCATAGATCACCACGGCCAGGGCTGCACCCGGCCCTTTGCAGGAGCCCGCACATTGATCCGAGCCCGTTTTGACATATAAACTCCAATTTGGCCCCAAGTCACTGCGAGTGGACATTGCCACCAACGGCTCTGACACGAGGTTATTTGTTGTTGCCGCTCGCCGCCCCTGTTTGCACATTAATCCAGTGACAATTAGGTGTCAGAGAGCGTTGTTTCTGCTTAGCTGATAGCCTTGGGCTCCGCGCTTGAAGCCCTAATCAGGAGTGTAAACTCTGCTATATTTCAATTTGGAGGAGCGCTCTTCCGCTAAGAGGCCCCTGGCACTGCGATAAATAAAACGCCTATTTACTCTATTGCCACACTCAGACATCTAATGCACTTACTACCAGCCCCCTAATCATGGCCCACCGTTAAAACCGCCCATAAATCACTCCGTCCTCATCCCGCGCATTAGCGCGGCCATTTCCCCGAACCCCGCCATGAGCACTGTTTCCTCTCCTTGTTAGTCAAAAGCTGGATGATTTTTATTAGGTTAAAGACGGGTTCACAGATGGTAAATCGCGTGGAGAGAAAGGAGTTGGCGAGTGACACCTCGTCGGCGCGGACCCGGCGCCGGGCCGAGGCGGGGTGCGGCGCTTGAACCCGGGCGGCTGGACCCCTAGCGCCGCGGGACCGAGCGTCCTCCCGTCCGCAGGCCCGCGGGGCGTCGGTGCTGCAGCCTCGCCGGCTCGTCGGCCCCAGCGCCCAGCGCCCTGGTGCGTCCGGCACAGACCGCGGCCTGGCCTGGGGACCCCGAACCTGGGGAGGAGGGGCTCGGCCTGGCACCCTCCTCCAAATCTGCCCGCACCCCGCGCCCCCTGAAAAGGTGCAAACCGCCCCGTCCGCCTGGATCTCGCCGAGCAGGGTCCCCACTGCCGCCCACTCGCTGGGAGGCGAGAGCCCGCGAGAGGCCCTGCGCGGCGCCGCCCCGGGGGACCGAGCGCACAAAAACCAGCCCGCAGCCCCGGCTCCTCGCCTTCCTTTTCAATTCTCCCCCGATCTCAGGTGGAATTAGGAGGATTAAAGCGGCGAGTAAATGAGGCGAGTGTGCAAAATGACTCCTTTCTGAACCAAGCGGCGTGCTCCGTGCTGGGGAAATGAGATGCACATTTAAATCTCATCCATCCACCGCCTGCGGCCACCGCCATGTACCTGCCTACTTAGCCCAAGGGTTAATTAATTGAGGCTTCAATGCACTATTGCAAGAGCATTATTGCATTTGATACTCTACATCTGTGATTTAAAACTCTTTCAGTCCCTTGTCAGCAAGGGAGGGTTTTTAACTAGGAAATTAGCATTCAGATAAGGGAACGCTCTATTTGCTTCTGAAAGGAAGGAAATATTAAGGATGCTGGTGCACAAACCGGGCTGTCATATCCTGTCCCATCCTGGAGGGAGCGCGAGGTCCTGACTCCCCCGGGAGCGCGGGCGACTGGGCCCGGACTCCTACTGCCGACGCCGCACGAGGGGTGGGCACGAGGGTGGGCGGGAGGGGCCCGTGTCGGCCAGCTAGACCAGACTCCTCGCGGTCTCCAGCCTGCTGGGGCATGTTTGCCTCTGCAAGTCCAGTAATATATATATTCCTCCCTCCCCACTTCTTCATCAGGGGCTCAGAGAGAGGAAGTAATACAGTTTCTTACGGAAGAATGAATGGTAAACATCGCCGCGGAGTTTTAATGACAGTAAAACTAAATCTGGGACACAACAGCTGTTTGTGATTATCACCCGTAGTATTTTAAATATTGGAGTCAAGAGTCAAACACACAAGCATACTTTTCCTACTTCTTCAGCAATTTTAGCAGTTTCACTACATTCCCATATCTCTCTGTGTGTGTGTGTGTGTGTGTGTGTGTGTGTGTGTGTGTGTGTGTATAACAAGTTAAAGAACAAGAAAAAACAGTGGTTGGCAAACTAATGTTCTGAATCAGAAACCAGTTAGATTCCTGTCACCTAAGCCTGCTGTAATGTAGACACGGTTTTCATCTAAAATGGACACCTCTTTTAAGTCCTGAACTCTCAGGCAAAAACCTTAAAACAACAACAACAAAAAACCTGGACACTTGCTAACTACAAGAGGTGGGAAGGAGAATGCTTCTTTTCTAGAGCGCCTCATGGCCAGATAAATTGGGAGACTCAGAATCCTTCATCACAGACAGTTGCCAAGTGCAAGGAATTACTATCTTTTTTCTACTGAAGCTGCAGAACCACGGGTCTTAATTAGGTGGCATAGCATCACCTACAGTGGGAATCAGCTGGGAAGCCCGAGTCAACAATCTGATCTAAACAAAGTTCTTTGGAATTGCCATTAATCAGGCAAAAAATTGGCAAGTGTATTTAATGGTGTGTGTGTGTGTGTGTGTAATGTCAATCGTATTTCTTTCTAATAATGATCCAGTCTGTCTTTGGGTACGTCTTCAATTACTAAGAAGTTTCCTTTGCAGATGCTACTCATTACCTACCTCATGAAAATTCTCCTTTCTGCGAGTTCTCAGCAGCATTAAAGAAGAAAAGAAAAGAAAAATCAGAAAAGGCTGGTGATAACAAGAAATAACAGTTGGGGGTATATGTTTGTCTTATGGTTTCTTGCCTATTTCCATTCAAACCTGGAGTCACAATGCCAATTAATAAGTTACTGTGGTCCATTTTGTTGCTAAGGGCCAGTACTCTAACATTGCTGCGTAGCTAACAGTTCTGGTGTTGTACAGCACACCCAGTTCCCTACACCATTGCCTCATGGCTGGCAGTCACCTTCTGCTACCACATGCAGAGAGACCAGATCCTTTCCATTATTTTAAATCTGTTTGATATAATCCTTTAGAAGTAGGGAAACTAGAACTTGCTTTTCCGTCAGCTTTGTGTCTCATTTTTCCTACATTGCTCACACTGGTTCCTTATAGGAAGGCTCCTTCCCCTGACTCCCGGGTGGCCTGCATTGGGGTCTTCCAAATAAAGGAGCACCACAGGAAGAGCTCACAGCATTTTGGAAGAGAAGAAACACACCAGTAACTCAATAAGCTCCGAAAATTGGTAAAATGAAATGGTGAAATTTTGAATCTACGTACTTGACAGCTGTGCTTTGGGGACACTCAGTGATATCAATCTCCCGGGATTACTCTGCTTTCACAGCAGAAGGAAAAATCTGCACATTTGGAGTGGCTCACAGGACCCACTGGATGCCACTTGGTGTCCTGGAGGAAGCATGGCGCTACATACGAGTCCTGAAAGGCCTGACTGGGATACACATACTTCGAGCATCTTTCCTAAGGATGGAGCCAGCAAACTCTAGACCATGAAACACACTCTGTCCCAGGGGTCCTCAAACTACGGCCCACGGGCCACATGCAAATACAAAATATTGTATTTGTTCCGTTTTGTTTTTTTACTTCAAAATAAGATATGTGCAGTGTGCATAGGAATTTGTTCATAGTTTTTTTTTTTTAACTATAGTCCGGCCCTCCAACGGTCTGAGGGACAGTGAACTGGCCCCCTGTTTAAAAAGTTTGAGGACCCCTGCGTCTGTCCAAATAAGAATACAGTAAGCAGAAAACAAAAGTGACATCTCACTAGGAAACTGGTACCCCGCAAAAGTATTCTGCAATAAGGAATGTGCATATCTAAGGCTGCAGAGCATGGAATTAGCCATAAGGGTTTCCCTAATTTACAAGTCTGTTTCTTGCCTCCCCACCCAAGTCCCTTCTAGCACCATCTCTCTCTAGCTAGGTCCACCTGGAGCTTCTCTTGCCAGTGCCCAAACATGGCACCAACTGTTACCCTCAGCTTTTTACTTTGTAGTGTCTGAGGGGGAAAAGGTACCTGCACCCTGACAGAAGAAAGGACTCTGTGTCCTCTGGTAGCTCCCCACCGCCTGTCACTGAGCAATACCCCAAATAGGCTCTACACAGATAACTCGTTAGAGCAGCGGTTCTCAACCTGTGGGTCGCCCCTTTGGGGGTCGAACAACCCTTTCACAGGGGTCGCCTAAGACCATCAGAAAACACATATATAATTACATACTGTTTTTGTGATTAATCACTATGCTTTAATTATGTTCAATTTATAACAATGAAAACACATCCTGCATATCAGATATTTACATTATGATTCATAACAGTAGCAAAATTACAGTTATGAAGTAGCAACGAAAATAATTTTATGGTTGGGGGTCACCAAAACATGAGGAACTGTATTAAAGGGTCGCGGCATTAGGAAGGTTGAGAACCACTGCGTTAGAGCAACTAGTGAAATCCCATTGTGACCCAAGGGGCCATTGCAAATCCTTGGAATTCAGTTCCTTTGTACTGAAAAAATAGCTAAAAAGTGAGCCGGAACCCAGGCCGAGAGGTTTGAAGCACACGCTAATGTTGACCCGTAGAGGTCCTGAGGGCCACCGCCACCGCGAGAGAGGAGGGATTGGAGGCCCCGTGTAGCCCCAGTTCTTAGATGGCCAACCGCAGTGAAAGTGGAGCCGCTGACGTGCTCATCTGGGGCCTGTTGAGCAAAGTGATAAAATAACTATTAAAAGGAACACTAGCCTCTGCCTTGGTCGGGTGGCTCAGTTGGTTGGAATGCCATCCTATACCCCAAAAGGTAGCAGGTCCGATTCCTGGTCAGGACACACACCTGGGTTGCAGGTTCCATCCCGTTTGGGGTGAGTGCGGGAAGCAACTGATGGATGTTTCTCTCTCACGTCAATGTTTTCGTTTCCCCTCTCCCTTCTCTTTCTCTAAAAGCAATAAGAACATATCCTCGAGTAAGGATTAGAAAGATCCAAAAACCAACTAAACAAACAAAACTAGCCTCAGTCTTTCTTTACATAGAAACACTGCTTTTTTGTTTGTGGAGTTTTCTTTTTTAGTTGTTCTGGTTTCTGGTTTCTTCTTTCTGAAGGAGGCAGAAATAGTTAGCCCGATAGCCGCAGGTGTGGCTCCATAACTCACCACTTGCAGGACTGGCTCTCAAGTTGGTGCTAGACAACCGAAGGGACAATCGCCCTGCCTCCTAGAGAACATCTTCTGTGAACCTCTTTTCCAGAACATGGGGCCTTGGCTCCCCCTGACGTGGAATAGACCAGGTGAGACCACAGCCCTTTTGCCAAAGATGCTAAGGTGTCCCGGCTTCTGCAGGCGGGATTGATAACAGTGACCCATTTCCCCCATCAGGACAGAAAATATGGGTGGGGATCCCAACTCAACTCCCCCTCCCATGGTAAAAGGAAAATAATCCTATTATCTGTTCTGGACCACAGAGAGACAGGAGAACTCAGGAAGTCAGCTCCTAGAGCAGTGGTTCTCAACCTTGGCTGCATATTAGAATCACCTGGGAATCTTTTTAAAATCCTGATTTCTGGGCCTCATCCTCCGGAAATTCTGTTTCTTTGTTACTAATGTTGTGGCCCCACCCATAACAAAAACCCAGAATTTCCGGAGGATGAGGCCCAGAAATCAGGATTTTAAAAAGATTCCCAGGTGATTCTAATGTGCAGCCAAGGCTGAGAACCACTGTCCTAGAGAATCTACCAGGAAAAGCCAGGAGAAAAATGCAAGAGCCACCTCACATTCCCCTGAAATTCGGTGGGAATGAGATATAAATAAAAAACACAGAGACACAAGTACATATACAAACTTTTCCTGGTAGCAAAGATACCTCCCGATGAAAGACTGGAGGAACAATACTTTTTTAAAAGGATCTAATCTTGGGAACACTGATGGAGGCAGGTGTGAGCAGTTTGTGTGATGGTGATTTTTTTTTTTTTTTTTTTTTTTTTTAGCAGAGAGGGCCGTTTATTTGCTTTACAAACAATCAAAATCAGGTTGGCACATGCCAGATTTTCAATGGGAAGGAAAAAGCAGCCCTTCAATTCATGGATTTCTTTTCCTTGATAAAAAAAGTGAACTCCCATGGAAGCGTTGGCAGAAGTGCACAGCTGAGCAGCACAGGAAAAGCAGCAGGCATGTCTGGGGAGTCAGGATCTCAAGGTTCCGAGGCCCCGACGACCTGGGAAGAGATGATTGCGTTAGCCACACCCCCAGAGTTGGCCCTGTTAGCAAGTGTAATAGGACTTCTTTCAGTTTCATAAAATATCTTGATAACTGGAAAGTGCCAGTTAATGGTAACCAGTTCCAACTATGCATTTCACAAAGATTAATATACCCCTTCAGGTTTCTTAAGAGTCTATCAGGAGGCCTCCCCTAGTCTTGGGTGTTTTACAATCTCTGTGGGCACAAACCTCAACTGAAACTACCATTCAACAGCCTGTCATCTTCATCTTCTTCTGGCATAAAAATAGATATTTTTCCCATAATAAAGATTTTTTATAATAGCAATAAAGTAACTCCAGAGAACATGGTTGTCTTGAGATAGCTTAACTGTATCTGGTCTCTCATAACGCCCTGGGGATATGTCAGGCCCATAATATTCCCTTTTGCTGCCATGTCTTGGCTTAATTACAGAATAAAGCCAAAAGGTCAATGCTGGAGGAAAATGTAAATCTTCAAAACTTTTCATTTTTGACCCAAACTCTGTGTCATAAAACCCCAGTTATCTCTGTAGCAAGCAGCACCTCCACCCAGTCAGCTAGGAGGTACCAGAATACACATTACAGCATTAAAATATGCTTTTGACACCATGAGAATAAATTCCTGACCTCCAGATGGGAGTTATGATTCTGCCTTCTTACTTAGAGCCCCTCGCAAACCACCTGCTGGTCCCCAGTGAGTGGAACGCGCTGGCGGCAGGAGCCGTCTACTTCTTCAGACACGATTTGCCGCTGTATTTCAGTGCATCAAACATTGTGTTGACTCTCATACGGGAGAAGGCGAGGAAGCAAGGTTTGTGTGTTGTAGGGAAGGAAAATGAATATGTAGATTCATCGCTACGGCTTACTCGTTATTCCATTGCTGCTGTGAATGCAAATATGATTTCAGCTCCAATCGCTTTATTAGGCCACTGATTACTGTCCATCATAATGAGCGAGGTGGTCCGGGCATTGGTTTAGTTTACTGGAGCTGCAGACTTTTGCAATGGAGCTTTACAGACTATGTCACACGTGCCACATTCAAACTGGATATTTTTGACGAGCGGTTCTCACTTTAAACAGGAGATGCTTGGTTCCCTAAACTGATTTGGTAGAGCTGGTACCATGAAATAATAAATATTTACGTGCCCTTAAGAAATAGAACCTGCCTTTCACATTCATGGCTTTGCTAATTGGAGGGAAAGTGTTATTCCATTATGGAACTAATTATATGTCACCTGCTTCTCTCTCAGACAAATAAATGGACAGACAGATGCTATGCTGATCAATTAATGTTGTGATGGATCAATCAATTGATCTGGACTTAGATCATATGTATTTGTGGAAGACGGAGAATGATTTATTTTCCTACCAGATATGAGAATCCAAATATGACTTCTTGTCCAGATGGGAACAGATGATGGGCAGAGTGGCCATTGTATTCTTGCCGTAAGAAAGAAAAGTCATCCTTCTTCTCTCGCTTATGTATTCAAAAGACATTACAGTGCAATAAAAATGGGATGTTTAAATATTTGATAAACATGGTGGAGCAAGGCATTGTGAAAACTGCTAGAGTAGCCTGTCAGATTCTCCTGGAAACATAAATTAGCCTGTTTACAAATGGAACTGTTTGGTTATTCTGGCCTTAAAATTACCTGTGTGTGTCCTCTCTCACCTTTTTCTTTTCGATTGTATCTGATAGGGCTTGGGTTTTCACTGGAGGAGTTTCAAACTATTCAAACTGTCAACTGCACTAACCGAGTTAAATGAATCTTGTCCTGGTGCCTACACATTCGCAGGCTTCTCTTAGCTTTCACCCAGTGGAAGCAGCCGGAGAGGTCTCAACTGATTTCACCTCACGGACACACTCCTTACCCAGCCTGAAAGTCAGCGCCTCAGGTTGGTGTATCCCCATCATCTGCAGGGAAAGTTGACCCTGCCATGCCCCAAGGGGGAGGCTGGCCCTGGCACTGGGTTCTGGGAGTCCCCCTCTCACCAACACAGAGTTTTGTTTGGGCAGAGAGAAGCTGCATCTGGTGGACAGAGGGATGCCAAAGGGGGAGGTGCATGGCTGTCCAGGGGGTTGCCAAATGCCAGCATTTTATCTAGAAGAGCTCTGGACTTCATGGGTAAAATGTAGAAACAAAAACCAAAAGGCACCATGTCTGTGTTAGTGTGTGTGCATGTGTTTACATTTTTACTGTTGTGTCACCTGGCCTCTCCTTCATTATTCAGGAATCCTGTCTGCTGCTGGTGTTTCTAAAATCCAAAAACAGTAAATGAAGCTATTGGATTTATAAAATAAAATGAACAACATGCTTGGCCAAGATAGGCTGCCATACCAATAGCTTTTAGTAAAATTAGATGAAGGGTAGGATTATAGCAAGGATCACAGAATGTGGAATTCAAGCACAGAGACTAGAGAGCAAACATGGGAGAGCTTTGAGTTTATGGAGCTGCCAAACAGATAAATAAATTCCCTTGCTGAGTACCTGCTAGAGGCTAGGCGTGGAGCAAGTGGATGCACCTAAGAAGTAGTAATTGTGCTGAATGATGACGCTATAAATAGAAAATGCTCTGTTTGGGGCACCCAGGACATCAGTATTAAACCCACATGTAGGTGCCCAGGCTCTCCCCACCCCCACACCACCCACTGAACCAGGTTGGCAGGGATGGGGAGATAAGAGTGAGGTGGAATGGGGGTTGGGAACCACCCCATTTTAAAACAGATCTCCCAGGAGGAGACTTAATGGAGTGAGTGATAAGTATGTGTTTAGTAATTTAAGGAACTGCTAAGCAGCTTTTCAAAGTAGCTGTATGATTTTGCATTCTTACTAGCAGGAAAGTTGTAGCTCCTGTATATCCTTACCAACACTCCATGTGGTCTTTCCTTTGAATTTCAGCAAGCCTAGTGGGTGTGTAGTAAGATCTCATTTTAGCTTTAATTTGTATTTCCCTGATATTCAGTGGTGTTGAACATTATTTTTATGCACCGATTAGCTATTTGTTTATCTTCTATTCCCATTTTGTTTACCTTTTTTGCCCTATTGTAATTGGTTTATTGGTCTTACTATTGAATCAACAGTTTTTTATATATTCTACATACAAATATTATTAGGCAAATATTGCCCTTCCTCTGTGGCTTAACTTTTCACCTACTAACATCAATTATGTTTTAAATTGGGGATTGAAATTAAAAAATACATCTAAAGTGCATAATACAAAACTTTAGACAGGAAAGCTTTTAAAAAGTAAACTAGCCGAAACCGGTTTGGCTCAGTGGATAGAGCGTCAGCCTGCAGACTGAAAGGTCCCAGGTTCGATTCCGGTCAAGGGCATGTACCTGGGTTGTGGGCACATCCCCAGTAGGGGGTGTGCAGGAGACAGCTGATCGATGTTTCTCTCTCATCAATGTTTCTAACTCTCTATCTCTCTCCCTTCCTCTCTGTAAAAAATCAATAATAAAAAAAAAGTAAACTAAATTAACTTGCATACATTTTTAGAACTCAGCTTTGACCTTTAAAATTAGTTACTTGAGAAAGAAAGTCATTTGGATCCCAGAATCCTGGACTATTGTTTTTAATTTCCTGCTATCAGACTGAAAATTCCATTTCTTCAGCTGTAATTTTCAGGGGACACAAAACAGCATTTGTTATTCCTCAACATTTGGCCGTGTAGCAGTTGTGAGCTGCTAATCGTGGTGCTGAGCTCACACTCCTCGGTGGCACTGGCAGACCGAAACAGCGCGTTTGGCAGGGTCTGAGGCTATACATATTGAAGTTGTTTACTTATTTTTTGTTTAAGAAACAGACAGACAAGTTAATCTCACCTCCATTTGGGACACAGAAAAGAATCAATGTTTGCCAAATAGAAAAACACAAAATGGGTAAAGGGAAAAAAATTGTATTTTCAAGCTTCTAAAATGGAATTAGAAACAGAGGAGAGAGGGGGAAAGAGTTACACAAATGACTAGAGAGCGTCCCTCCTAAAATTGCCTTGGCCTTCTACTTGAAATTCTTGCTTCTGGAAAGTGCCCTGGCGGAAGATTCTGCCCACGCTGAGTAGAAAGCAATGTCAAAACACCTGGCTGGCATTTTCAGTGCCTGGGCACCGTTTCAAAAACATGCCGTGCCTTGAGAGGTAGGGTGAATACTGAGAACTGGGAAGTACAAGCGGCTTCCTGCTGGAAATACACCTTGTCTGAGGGTTTTACAGGGCCCGGCCTTATTTAGCACCCTGGACCTCAGCACTCTCTGTCTCCCAAGGGGGAAAGGTGTAAGTGATGCTCGGAAAACTAGAACCCAAGTCCCCGAGGTCAGGGCGCCCAGATCAGAATGGCCGTGGGCCCCATCTTGGTAGGAGAGTGGGGAGAGCAGGACAGAGCCCTCCCCTCAGGCTCCTCCCCCAACACTGCTGAAAGGTGCCCCGGAGAGAAATGTTATCACACCATCTAATCTGCCCTCCCGTCAGCCTGACAGGGACTTGGGATGCACAGCTGGCCCCGTGCTGATCACCTTCAGGTGTGGTTAGGTGAGTTAAAGATTCCATTAGCGGTGCGCAGGCAGGCCCGGGGAGCAGGGCTTCCGGGGGTGGGCTTTTTCTAGTTAACGAGGAAGAAATGGCTTCTCACTTCACAGTGATCGCCGGGAGAGGAGGCAGGTTTGTTTACATTCTACAGAGGGAACGCCTGGGCTCCGCAGGCCTGGTGGCAGAAGCCGAGCCAACGAGGGAACACACTTTTCAGAGCAAAACCGGGTTGTCCCCAGCCATCAGGCCGGACAGGAGACGCGGGCCTCCTCAGCAGCCCTGGCGGCCACTCAGCCCTGCCGCCTGCCACCCGCTCCTTTCTCAAACTAATTGTTTTTCATTTTCTCATAATAACCCTCCTCCCTCACCCTAAACCAAACACTGAAATGTGCCCTCTATTTACCCAGCCCCAAGGCGTGCAATAAAGGTGAGTGCTTGTTGCTACTCTCTGCCTCGCTTTTAATTTTATTCTAGAAGAAAATCAATTAGGCCATCAGAGTCCCATCTTCCTTCTTTGAGGCTTTTGGGCTTGAATGGCTCCTCGAAGTACTTCCCCTGGCCTCGATATTTTAATAAACGCTTGACTGTAATGGTTTTAAAAGGAAAAATAAAAAAGAGGAGACGAGCAGAGAGGCAACTTCAGGACAAAACTAGCCCTTTGAAAGGCCTCTTCAGGTTGAGCGCTTTTCCACTCGGCGGCCTCCTGAATTGCTGATATTGTTTTCCGATCAGGGCCGGCACCCTGCTCTCCTCCTCACCTGCACACTCAGCCGCTCATTAGCGGAGGACGGGACATCCTGGCCCAACAAGGAGCCAACAAAGCAGCCACGGGCTGCTGAGAGAGCAGCTCTGTCTGCCCTGGAGCCCTCGCCAGGCCCTGCGTGTGGCACCAGTGAGGCCCCGGCAGCCAGCATGTGAGCATCTGGGGGGAGAGGATGGAGAAGTCGGAGCCCAAACCGGCACGGAGCCAACACCTGGGGGGCTTCCCGCTGACCTCAGTCAGCCTGCTGTTCGGGGACTTCCAGCGGCCGGTCGGGTAGTGGCCCGATGGTTTGTGCACTTAGCCACAGTGGCCAGTATATGGACAGGTGTTCGGAAGGGCGGAAGTGCAAGGGGTGCCGAGGGATAGGGCACAGCCAGCCCTGCCAGGCGGCTTTAACAGAGGCCCTGGGACCCCTGTGGCGAAGGCCCCGGGGCCTGTGAGGGAGGACAGGGTGCTGACTTCAGAAAGTCCACCTGCAGCCACCGCCTACGGGCTGTTCCCAGACAAGTCCGTCCTGGGTCTCATCCCCACCGAGGTGTGACCTCGCAGGCATGTAGGTGGCCCTCGAGGCCCTCCTGCTGTCCGTCGGGGCTAGAACATGCTCGAGGAGGAGAGAAGGGCGTCGGGGCAGCAGGAGGAGACGCTGGAAGCTGTCCTGTTGAGGGTGCGGCTGCGAGTGGAAGTGTTGGGAAGAGAACACGGAGCCGCGTGCTGGGGTCTGCAGAGGATGGAGAGGCCTCGGGCCTGAGAGGGTGAAGGGCAGGAGGGGAGTCGGCCCCAGCAGCTGGCTCGCCTCGCTCTGTTCCCACTGAGACGCAATGGGAAGCTGAGGGGGCTCCTTGGCCTCCTCCTGCCCACCCCCCCCCCCAATCTCAGGGCTGGTCTGGGCAGTGGCTAGGCATTTGGCACCTTTTAATCCTTCGTACCCAGTCGGGTGACTAGGTTTTTGGAGGCAGTGTGCATTGATGACCACCACGGGTCCTGTCCAAGGGTGGCCCACCACTCAGAGCGGTGCCTCCGACAGGGACGGGCCCTCTCCCCACTGCCACTCGCGGGTCCGCTCTGACTGACGGTGGGACCTCTGCCACCCTCCGGGCTTCCTTTGCTGCGGTCCCCCGCCCGCCTGATGGATGTGGGGTTTATGAAGAATGTTTTGGGTTTTAACTTTCTTCCTGGACCTGGGGCTGCTAGAATACACAGGGCCACTGGCATACAAGGTGCTGCACTTTCTGTGGGATCAGCGCCCTGAGTTAGAGCCCTCAGGCGGCTCTTTTCTCCCAGGACACCTTCCATCCTCCCCACATCCATTCCCCCCCTCGCCCCCAAGTGATTAACAGTCCACAGTGTGGTCCTCTTTGCTGCCACAAGCTCTGTAATTGTGGCCACAGACAATCAGATTAAACGTCCTATCACCCGGCATTGATCAGATTAGCAGCCTGGTGACTATTCATTAATTGCACTCTCCAACCCAATGCCAAGTGCAGTGCTCCTGGCATAAAGAGTAAATATGAATGGGATGTTTCTTACGTTTTAAAATGAACTATCACTGCCTTTTCAAAAGGGCATATAAGCGGATAGGTAGGTTAATTGTCCTGGGGCAACATAGTTAAGCTAGAAGATTTCCCAAGAGTCAGTTAATTTCTGTGAAGCACCTTTTAGGTTTCCTGCTTCTGCGATGCTCAGGAAACTCCCCTCTTCCTTGGTGAGTTTGGGGGGGGGGTCCAGGGGGGTGTCCCGGGGGCTACCTTTTGGTGTGGGAGAAGTCACAGAGGGCAGACACAAACACGTGGAGCCAAAGGGAGTTGGGTTATTTATGTCAGTGACGGGAGCACCCCCAGCCCTGGACAGGGCTACTTATGGCAGGAAGAGGAAGAACTGCCCCGCCTGGGATGTGGAGGTCCAGACACTGGTGGTGCTCCCAGTGGGGGGCGGTGTCCTGCTCAATGACGCAGAGTCCAGTCGGAGGAGAGAGCTGCTCAGGCAGCGGTTCTCAACCTGTGGGTCGCGACCCCTTTGGTTTCACAGGGGTCACCTAAGACCATCCTGCATATCAGATATTTACATTACGATTCATAACAGTGGCAACATTACAGTTATGAAGTGGCAACGAAAATAATGTTATGGTTGGGTCACAACATGAGGAACAGTGTTTAAAGGGCCAGAAGGTTGAAAACCACTGTGCTAGGGGAACAGGCACTTCCCCTGGTGTCTCCAGAACGTCTCTCTGTGCTCCCCACTTGTCCTCGTGGGGAAACCGAGGCCCTGGCAGCTGGAGGCTTAAAGGCTGTCCTTCACTGGTGGGAAAGCAAGTGGCCCACCTTCCGCTGTGTCACCGGGACCCATCTGACGTCATGAGGGTCGAAAGCAAACACTTTTGTTCGTTTCCCCCATTTGTTCATTTTCAAGATTCATAGCATTCCAGGGGGAAAGCATTTGGGGAAAACTTGCTAAATAATTATCCATAAAAATTCCCTGACAGTGAGATCTAATGAGCGAGTGGGATGGTCTCCCTAGAGAAATGGTTAAGAATGTCATTGTTTGGTACTCCTGGCGTTATGTGAGAGGAGGAACCGGGAAGCTGGGGAAGAGAAGACGCTGGGAGAACCCAGATACGCTGGAGTGGTGTCACTTGTGCTGTGCAGCGTGAACGTCTTACGGAAACATTGGCATCTTCTTATGCCCTGGGGTGACGGGGCTCCTCCTCCAGCCCACAGTGGAGAATGCCCATGACGTGGCTATTTTAATACAGTAAGAAAAATGTCAGTGATGGAATAGTTAGTAAGCTCCAGGCACCATTTGGACACTCTCTCAGTTTTAGGTTCTTGCAGAGGGCTTTCTCACATGTGCCCGAGACCACCCCTCCCGGCTGGATGGCCGGCCAGTTCCCTCACCTGTGAAATGTGGATGAAAACAGCCCGTTGCACACCCAGCTATTGTGAGAGTACAAGGGAAAAACACGGACTAAAAAATGACTAGCCTAAGACCATGCATAAGAAGTCCTCCATCGGTGGAAGATAGTTAAAAAAGAGATAATCAGTGAGAATCTACTATCCCCCCCCTTAGCTATTTTCCATATATCATTGTTTATCATTTACATCTGATAGCCCGTGAATCTCGCAGGAGCGCAAATGCTTTCCAGCAGTTTAATTGGGGGTAAAAAGGCAGGATTCCTAAGAAAAAGGAGCCCTTGTGGCCATGTAAAAGTGAGGGGTAAACATGGCACAGACAGAAAGGCTCCCAGATTGTTATCCCACGAAAACCTGCCTCATTACTACGCTATGTGCAGTGGTTCTCAACCTTGGCTGCACATTTAGAATCACCTGGGAATCTTTTTTAAATCCTGATTTCTGGGCCTCACCCTAGGAAATTCTGTTTCTTTGTTACTAATGTTGTGGCCTCACCCCATAACAAAGAAACAATTTCTGGAGGATGAGGCCCAGAAATCAGGATTTAAAAAAGATTCCCAGGTGATTCTAAATGTGCAGCCAAGGTTGAGAACCACTGCTATAGTGACACCTCAATAGGTTAGGCTCAATTCACCCTCAGAGAAATTTTACTTTCAGTGTTACTATTGTTATAATCTGAGGGGTCTCCCTAGATGGGAATGTCAGTAGCAAAACAGGGGGCCATCTGAGAAACTCCTCTCACAGGCAACTTGGGGGCAAATATATATATATACTATTTTATATAGTTTAGCACTAAAATATATTTGAGTAAGACCTAAGAACATGTCTATTTAATTTTAACCAATGGGTTATGGGCATCATCAAAAATCAAACACAATAAAAAGGAACAATATTTATAGCATTTTAAAGCCTATCCCATTATTGGTTAGTGCTCCCCTCAAATGTTTAACTGCAATTGGTTCCACTTTCTCAATGTGGATGATTTTTATACATCTGAGTTAAAAAATAATGCTGCTTGCAAGTGAAAAGTTAAAGACCAAGACAAGGCCTATTAGAATAATATTACACTTTTTTTATTCCCTGTACTTATTTCATCAATTACTAATTATTTCCCTTTTCCTCTGCAACAAAATAGAAGCCATAAAATCTTTGATTTAATGAAAACTTCCTAACCAAATAGGTCCTCCAACTCTGCTGAAGGCTTATAGGTAATTTATCTACCTCAGCAGGCAATGACCTTTTGTGAATCATGAGTCATTCCTCACTCCTAATGAGACGGATCCAGATGCATCCCACCCTCTGCATGGCCCCTCCCTCCTCCATCCAACCAGGCTGTGCAGCGCTCGCCTCCATCTCCCAGTGGGGGGTGACTAGTCCCTGCGTGGGGAGCCCCCTCAGGAGGGAAGCCCCTCGTCTTGACTCTCCTTCCCAAAGCCGGCTGCACACTGAACCCTCTCCAAATGGGCCTGAGGGGAAAAGGGCCAGGGGTGGGAGGCCAAGGTAAGTCTCATTACTGTCCGGGAAGTAGGAGGCCTCACTCTCTGTTCCTCCCAAACCCCAGTCCTGGGGAAAAGACCCCGCGCTCAGCAGCACGGAGCGGGCACACTGCGAGCCCCGCCGCGGTCCTGCGCCCGGGAGGTTCTGATGGAGGACCCTCCATCATGTGTACATATGTCTGTAAAATGTAGGCACGTGTTGCTGGTTGTATATTTGTATGTTATTATGCACATGTATTAACTACTTGATGTATTATAATGGTATACATGGAATATTAATTTCATAAATATTACTATACATGCATATGTATTACCGCCCTGCACGGATAGTATGTTAAGTGAGTTACAAAACAAACATAACAATAGAAGAAACATGAGATAAATAATGAGGGATATGTTAGCAGTTGTTCCCAGCTCACTTCTGGATCTTCTTATAAATCTCTCTGCTTTCTGGAGGTCCAAGGAGAGAAGACTCGTGCTGGTTCTGGTCCGAAGGAGGTCATGACGTGGCCGTAAGCAAGTGCGGGGCGCTGAGCAGGTGGCTTCCCAGCACACCGGGCTCCCCTCCACCGTCTGAGTGAAGGGGCGGACGTCAGTCACTGGAAGATCACGTTGTTCCCCTCGCCCACTCCACCCGACCCCTGCAACTTCTTTTTCCTGCTCCGCTTGCCGTTCAGGAGAGCGGTTGCCCAGGAACGGCGCGGGCATGTCCTCCATGGCTGGCGAGTCTATCTGTGAAGTAGGTGGGCAAGTGGCAGGTCAGAAACCAAGCTGCTGGCCGAGGAGGAGCCGGCACAGGCCCTTTCAGGAGGCGGAGGCGGGCAACTCCATTCTGGCCGAAAATTCCAGACGGCAAGTGTGCCTGCGTGTGCTGGGGGTTGGGGAGGGGTCACACAGGGGAGAACCTGTCTTCTCACTGAAAGGTCAGAAGGGAGTTGGGGCGGTCTTCCCCGCTGCCTTCCCCGGAGGAACACCCACCTAGATGAACAGGATGTGGAAGTGGGTAGAGTGCGCGCAGGGAACGCGGGGGAGTGACGTCAGCCTGAGCATCCCCATGCCTGATTTTGATGGCTTCTTGCTGCCATGTCTCTATAGCTTAATAGTTAAAAATAACTGGCAGGTCCATGTGCATAAGAAACCCAAACTTTGAAATGTTCATTCGAGTGCTTTTTAAAATTAATCTGTGTATTCATATAATTAATTAAGTGAGGCTACCTTTAAATTATTTTTAAATGCGCGAGGTTGAATAGACTCTGCATGTTCATTTTAAAATTACACTTTTTTTTTTCGGGGGGGGGGAGAAACCTAATTCATTTTAATAGGATATTTCCTCATAAGATCTAGATATTAAATTACAATTAAACAAACAGTCATGGAAAAGAAACTGTTTTTTGAAAATAATTTATTCAAAAAAGAATAGAATTCCTTATGATTTCTGCATTTGAAATAAGTAATCTACCAAGCATACTAAACATTTGAACCTACGTTTTAGGGAAATAATTTTCTAAAAAAAAATAAAAAATAAAAACAGAAACCCCCTTCCAATGCACAGTTTCTCTCTAGGTCAATGGTTTTGCTTTATTCACATGTCTGGGTGAGGCTGGCGTGTACAACCTGCCAACGGAGGCCACTGGGTTTGACACATTTCAGTGTCAGCTGTGGGATTTCTGCCTTAAATCTGTCAGGACAAGCCTGTGGCCACTTCTGCAAAAACCCTTGGGGACAAAATTTATTGTTATACCTCAATAGCTTTTTGTTCACCTCCAAAATAGGGGTCCTGGGTCACACTAACGATTGTGGGGAGGCAAAATGCTCTCTCTATATTTTATTAAACAGATCTCTTAATAATTAATCAAATGTGAAAATTATTTTCCATCACCCTGACACTAACTCTAACGTGTTCGGATTTTTTTCCACAGCCTGTTTCTTTTCCTTTTAAATTGCCCTCGTGGGTTCCCTCAGCTACAAAGCAAGCTGAGTAGAGAGAGGCCAATTTATGACTTGGCTTTTTAAACCATAATCATCCCTCCGGGCTTCCACTGGAGAAGGGTTGGGGGCGTTTTTGTAGATTGTCAAATAAACACTTGAGAAAATCTGTTCTTCGATCGCCCAGATCCATCGTGGGGCCCTGATCCTGCGGACAGGCACAATCCCATGGCACCATCCCATGGCACCCTGAGCCAGAGTGCGGCGTCGCGCTGCCGCGGGAGGTGGCATTTCCGGGTATAGTGACAGCTCCGTCCCTCAGTTCCGGTGCTTTGGGGAGAAAACAGCTTAATAAAGTAAGAGCTGCCTTGTTTGCCTTGGATAGGGTAAGAAGAGGACGCAGCCTCGCTGAGGTGTTGGCCCTGAGTGCCATCGCAGGGTCCAGCGTTGGCGTGGGCACTGTCTCCAGCCTCTAGCAAGACCCTCTTAGAAGATGGGTGGCGCCTGGGGGCGTCAGGCCCCAGGCTCTGACAGATTGATACCAGGTAAGGGCTTGCGAGGGAAATGCCCAGCAAGCAGTTCTCTGGCCTTTCCTGAAAGGTCAGAGGGAAATCAGAGGCGGTCTTTCATGGCTCCCTTCATCCCGGGCATGCCATCCGACTAGACGTGCACCTTGCAGGCGCAGAACTGGACAGCGTGCAGGGGCCTTGCAGCTGGGCTTGTGCTGGGAGAGGCCCCGCGGCCTGTCCGGCAGGAGTAGGCTGTGTGTGTGTACAGCTGAAGCTACCAAACCCCCGACACGAAAGCCAAGTGGGCAACGGGAACGGTTTAGAAACGCACGGAAGAGCAATGACTGCTGGCAGCAGCGTCAATATTCTCCCTCTGAGCACTAATTACATTATTAAGCAAACAGACCAACACAGGGGCTGCGGGACGGAAGCACGATTTAGGCTCCAGTCACTCTCCACTTGGCTGTAAATAATCCTGTGCGACTCAGTTCTTTCCAAACAAAGCGGGTGCTTTCCTTAACTTCCCTTTACTTTCTAAGGGAAGCTCAGTGTCCATGGCAGCCGTGCCTGGGGAAGTTAGGCTCCACGTTCAGCTACCTGGGGTCTACCAGGTATTTCTGCAAACGGTGGTGGGAGCAGCCACCATCTCCCCAGGAGATGCAGGATGGAGAAGACACAGGCATAGGTTCTGGGAGTGGCAACGTGCATTTCCTTGGTTGCAAACAGCATGCACTTGCTAATTAGATGTTTGCAATACACGGGACCCAACGCTCCTGTGATCTGGCTAAATCCAGCCTAAAGAGGTGGGTGTAAACACAGGACTGGAAGAAATCAGGAACAACAGGGAAAGGATCTGTATGCCATGGGAATAAGTCTGTTTTAAAAAAAAGTCTAAGAGGAGCCTGCAGGAGGAAATGTGCAGCAGGCTGAGCCAGCCGGGTGAATGGCAGAGAGAATAGAGGCTATTTGAATACTGATGTGGCCCTCACTTTCTTCCATTTCCATTAATGACATGCTCATCAAGGGCAAACAATGGGACCGGCTGCCGGCGCCTGTCACAGTGTGTGGGTGCTGGGATGCCAGGCTGTCATCCCCGGGCTGCATTTAGAGACCTGCACGCTAATAAGAAGTGCTCTGTGCCGTCAATGCAGACAGGTGCTTCCGCGGCTGGGACATGCTCCATTCCCTTTCCCCTGAAACCCTCCTCTCCCAGCCCCCCTGACAGACACCATGAAATGCACAAATTAACAGCCCCATCATGTTGGGCTGCTGCTGCCTGCGGTGAAAGCAGAAAATCAAGTTGTCACCCAGGGTGCAGTGATAGAGCCACAGCCTCATTTCTCTGTTGGTGCCCTGTAATAGCAAACGCCAGACAGCTGGATGGATGGGAGGCTTTAGATTAAGGCCTTGATGCCCTCTGGCCAGAGAATTAGCGATTGCTGTTTCCATGTAGATATTCTGTTCCAAACCAACATCTGGAGAAAGCAAAGTTTCCGAGAGCAGATATGCCATTTGCTTCTTCTGGAATCAAAGAAAACAGCCCAAAGAGAGTGGCATTTCCTTTAAAAAACAAACAAAAAGCCCGACAAGAAACCCAGTAAGATTCCAACTCTAAATTTGCTTAGAACTTTATCAAGGACTGGTGAAGGTTAAGTTGGCAGAGTCCAGTGCCAAGACCAATCTTGGCACAGAAAACACTCTGTGTCCACAGAGCCCGAGCTCCTCATGCCTCACCCAGCAAGTCCCCATCACCCACTAGAAAGGCCTCTTGCTTTGGAATGTTCAGACTCCACTGCAGAGTCGGCCTAAAGCTGCCGGACCCCAGACCATTCCACTATACTTCGTCATAGACTGAAGTTGCTTCTCATGAAATAACAGATAAAATAGCCCCGCCCTTCTGGCACCATAGCCATTTGGCTCCAAGTCCGGTGGCCGGACCCAGCTGGGACGACGTGGCCACATGTACAAAAGGCAAGAAATGCAGGGGCCTGAGCCCTTCAGACTCCAAGGAGTTTAATGACATAATGGCCTGAGGACTTCAACATAAAACAGGAAGAGCAACTAACGAAACTTACAACATAAAACCCCCCTCCTGTCATTTTTATAGTAACAGTAAAACACTTTATTGAATTTATGAGCTACATAATGACTATGAAGAATGTAACTTGAATTAGAACCAACCTGGAAGTATAATATCAACTATAAACCCTTTTCTATTACCCCACCCCTCCAGCTTTTTCTGTCCTCTTCCTTTTAACCAGGGGACATGGCCTTCCGCAGCCTTTACACCCGAGACAGGGTTCACAACTTGCTAATAAATCTTGACTCTTCTTCCAAAGCTCCAGAGCAGACAAACCCCCAGGGGAAGGCGCTCTCTGGGGTGACCATTCCCTTTCAGCGACTCCGAGCCATTGAAATGCATTTTAGGAAAGAAGCCAGTTGGTCTATTCTTTGCATAAAGCCTGTCAAATCGAGTGGATCTCCGGGGATACACATCAGGTATTTCAATATCTGTAACTCCACATTGTAATGGCCTTTCCCAAATAGAAACCATAACCCCTTACAAGTTTATGAAAAGCATCCTTAGCCAAGGACCCCGTGTGTGAGGGGGGTGGGGGTCAGGTTCCTAACGTCTGGCTGGGGTGGGGGTGAGGGATGCACATCACTGGGCTAAGTAAGCAGCCTGCTAGGCTGTGTTTTCTGTTTCCATTTTACTCTTTAAGTCTTTCTGTTCCCCAAGGATTTTTCTGGAGGGGTAATAAAATAAAATGGGTGAAACAAAGCCATAAGCTGGTTAAGTCTGAAAGACATGTCATCTCATCTAAAAGGAAGAAACGGACCATTTCCATGCCGAGGGCTGACAGCAACGCCTGAGCTGGCAATAGTGCTATTCCATTTGATTTATAGAATAATGGGGTGACAAATGATGACAAAAATAAACTTTTACTGCACTGAACTGCTCCTTTATTTATGAAATTTGGCCAAGTAGTGAAATCTTTTATCTGCAAGTTGTAACATGGAGTGGGAACGAGCGATTATGGTGTGGTAATAGTAATCCGGCGATGGAGGCTGAGTCAGTTGGAAATGGATTGAGGTAAAATAACTACCGCACCATGATAAATGTGAACAGCGCTTTGCTGACAGATGATCTAACAGGTGTTCATAACAACTATATAAGAGGATTTATTTATGACCAGCCACAGCCGCTGCACTGTAAATCAACTCCAGCAGCTGTACACCGCTGAAACCAAGTCCCCAATGGAGGAACCGTGCAAGAGCCCAAAGAACACAATTCACTCCAGAATCTTAATCATCAAATAACAGTTTTTAAGGTAATTATACCACAGCAAAGAAATCATAATTACTTTCAATTAGGAAACTGAGCTGTCCACAACTTTGTTTACAACATATTTTTATTTAGGCCCTAAGGTGTTGATGAGGCCTGGGCGATGGTGACCGCAGTGGGACGCTAGTAGGAGGCCTTCTCACGGTGACTTCACTTCTTAAGTCTCAGAAATCAAACTTTACATTGGGAGGGTATTTGGCAGCAAGTTTGAGTTCACAACTTACTCTTTGTTGTCACTCCTAACTGTACAGTTTACTGACAAAGGGGAATAAGCATACAACCATGAACTCATTAAAAATGGGGGTTTAAATTTAGTCTGAGGATCTCACCGTCACATAACCTTTCCTGACTACTTTGCAGAATTTAACATTTTTCTTTTTGTAGGCCAGCCGTGGTCTTAACAATTCCTTACTGTTATCCATGAAGATGGCTGACACCTACCATAATGCAAGAGCCCTCATTCATTACATTGCTTAAACACACACACACACACACACACAGACCATGGTTCTTATATGGCCTGAGAAGATACGCTCTTTTGCCGGGCAGGGGGGTGGGGGTGGAGCGGGGGAAGGGGGGAGTTATCAGAATCTTGGCTGGGGTACAATTTGAGAGTTATTCTCTTTTCCTTCCCCCACCCCGTCCCCTCCCAGGCCAAGGCAAGGCTTCCCTGTTCTCTCCACGTGCCCTTGTAGCATCTGTGGTCTAAAGGACTGACACGACTGAGACCACTGGCAGAAATGCCTACTGGCTAGGTTTTCTAAACATCTCTAGATCTCAGAATAAAGATTATTCTACTTTTAACCTGAATCTTTGGTATCCCTGGTCCTTAAGGTTGTAGATGAGAAGTCATTGTCTTAGAATGCCATTAAAGACAGGTTTGACATTGTAATGATTTCATATTTGAGATCTGAGGGTTTGGGGTCTTTGGTGTACATAATCACTGAACCAGTTAGGAATTACATGTGCAAGTGACTATGTACATAAACCTCGCCTGAAAGACAAAAATGAGATTAGAAATTTCAGTTTCATTTCAACTCATAATCATTTAATGAGTGGTATAGGAAATAACTAAAACCCTAAAGGAAAAATATCTAAAACTAGAGGAGAGTAAAACCAATGGAGTTTGTTTTTCCTGCCTCTATACTGTTCACAAGGGCAGCACCGCCCCACTGGTAATACCCAACCATCCGTTTCTCCTGTAAAAGACCACAGACCACCGAGGAGAGGCTTGGGGTGGCTTCGGGAGAAAGACTGTGGGAGGGGAAAGAAGTGAGGGCAAGGAGAGGAAAAGGACACATCACTTCCCTATGTGTTGATAATGTTGCTTTCTGTACAAAGGTATTTAAAAAACATTTTAAGATTCAGCTTCTTAGCCCTGGCTGGGTAGCTCAGTTGGTTAGAGTGGCAAGGTTGTGGTTCAATCCCTAGTCAGGGCCCATACAAGAAGCAACTGATGAATGCATAAATGAGTGGAACAACAAATCGATGTTTTACTCTCTAAGATCAATAAATTTTAAAAAAGAAATGATACAGCATCAGTTGAGATCAATATACTTACTCTCCCTTCTCCTACTTCTGGAAACTCTAAATGCCACCCTACTTTCAAGACTTACCTAGCTTCTCCGTCTCAGACATCCCTCACCTAGCGATCAGGTCCTCCCCTGAACTCAACAGCTCTACTGCTGTGATGAGACAATGAACCAGGCAACTGCTTCACTGTGTTTCCCAGAAACCACTTCAGCTTTCAAACGGCTCTGTTCCAAGTTTGCTAATCAAGTGCTCATATGGAATCTAAAACACTTTTCCTCAAAAAGCAATTACACATGGTGGTTAACTTTTAGGTCAGACCTTAAAGTTCTGCTTACTCCACAACACAGCTGAAAATTGGTAGAAAAATAAAAAGAAATGTTGCCAAAACAGGAAGAGAGAAAAGCACCCCTTTAGTTGGACTGAATGCAGTTTGTCAGGCAGTCACATGAAGAAAGCAGGTGGAGACTGAACAGATTCAAAAAATCTTCTGGTCCATCTAATGACATATTTTTCTATTAAACACTTTCCACAACACTATCATAAACTTGATCCTCCCTCTACAAATCTCAAGAAGAGAGTAAAAGTAATCATGAAAACTTCCTGAGGTAACTGGTTAAGTTGGAAGGCAGAAGTGAAGAAGAAAGAAGATTTAAAAAAATAAGCAAGTACATGATCAGAAATCGAATCGGCCTTCAATTTATGGAAGAACTGAAGTGCACAGTGGCTGGTTGGTCTGGTCGGCCACCTGTGGAGAGCTGGAGGTGGAGGTGGATAGATGGGTTTAGCAAGTCTCTGGGGACCGACTGTTTAACTCTGTTGGACTTGGTACCTGAAGCGCGTGGGGCTGGGGGAGGAGGTGAGCCTATATTAGGATGTAAACAAAATCTGTTTGCAAACCAGGGCTCACTAACTTAGTGAACTCCACACTTTTGACATTTCTTTATTGCAACTGAACTGTGGGTTTCTTGGGGATATAGATCTATTTTTGCACAACCCTGACAAGGGTTACTGAAGTTCTTCACATTCCAGAGTGAATGTGGTCTTTAAGTAGCAAGGAAATACTAAGGCTGTTAATTTGGTGTTATAACATGGGGCTCCCATCTATGTGAAAAGAGTATTTTTCTACCTTTAAATAAAGTTCCTTATAAAATAAAAAAGATTACAGCGAGGAAACAAAAAAGATGAAAGAGCTTAGGTTTACCTTTAGCTTGTTCAACCTTTTTTTTTTTTTTTTAACTTCTTCTTGTGTTATTCATTCATTCTGGATTCTTGTCTTCTCTAATAGTAACTTCCAAATTCTTAACAACAAAAACCCAGGTTACAAAGGCAAACTTTTGGTAAGCTATTATAAAGTTACTCAAATATTTGCAAATAGTTATTAGGAAGGATAAGTATCCATTATTTTAACTTGATAAATTCATTGTTCTCATCTCTTCAGAATAAAAACATTCCTCTTTTAAAAAAAAAAGTAATTTTATTGATTTCAAAGAGGAAGGGAGTGGGGGAGGGGGGAGAGAGAGAAACATCAATGATGAGACAGAATCACTGATCGGCTGCCTCCTGCACGCCTCCTACTGGGGATCGAGCCTGCAAACCGGGCATGTGCCCTTGACCGGAATCAAACCCGGGACCCTTCAGTCCACAGGCTGATGCTTTATCCACTGAGCCAAACCGGCCAGTGCTCTCCTTTTTTTTTTTTTTTTTTTTTTAAATAAATAAAGCAAATGCATTGTGATACTAAAAATGAGGCTCAGGCTGAAATATACTATGAGAGTAATTCTTCAAGATTGGTGCTCATCAAATGTCCCATTAAGTGGACATTAAAATGAAAAAATATAGCTAGAATTAAGAATTCAACATTGACTAACTCGACTCAATGGAACAATTTAAAGATAATCATGGATTATGATCAAGTTAAAGGAATTATGAGGCAAGGAACTCTGAATCATTGTACCAAAACCCCCCAAAAACCCAAATCTGAAATGGGACTTTGGTCATTCTTCTAATTTCACTTATGTGAAAAATATTTTAATGATATTAAGCTATTGATATTAAAGTGGTTTCAATTGTTAGCATACTACATTATATCACTGATTTAACATAAATTTTAAATCTAAGTTAGCAGCAAAAGTAAAGAATATAACACAATTAGAAACATCTGCTTGGTTTGAAAGTGTTTTTTCTTTCATTAAACCCCATTGCTTCTCTGCATAATAAAACACTCAAAATATCTACTTTAGAGTAAAAAAAAAAAAAGCATGCAAACTTCAGGATAATAAACAATTTCTCATTAAAAATGCAAAGGCAAATGCTCTTCATATGCTAGTTTATTCATCTTATTATTCAGAGATAATTTCATGATGACAGTTGTCAATAACCGATTACAATACCAGGAAATTCATAGAACAAAATTTTGCGGAGATCTTGTTGTTTTGGCATTTAATTCTAAAAAGTATCCCATTTTCACATGTCAAGCTGAGAGGCCATACAGACTATTTCTAGGCTAATTTCTGCTTACTGTGGGAAGGAAGGTGATTTCCAATAAACTTTAAATATCCAATTCATGTCCATCATTGTTGAAAAAGGGAAGGAAGATGAGAAGGACAGAAGTAGCAGGACAGAGAAAATGCCACATGGACTCAAGAGTTAAGAGAACTGACAGTAAAAAATATGTTCTTTGGTTAGCAAAGCGAAAATGGGGACAGTATTGCATACATGATAGCTACACACTAGCATTCTAAAGCAGGAGACAAGAATGTCAGGAGTGTGTTCCCCCCACTGCCAGATGGAAGGGCTATTATTATAAATGAAAGGCAGCAGTCGTGGATGCCAGGCACTTTTGTTGTGTGCCAGATTCTGAAGTCCAGATGTAAGCAGGTTACCCCTGGGACAGGACGGGCTTCAGCTCCCGCAGCAGAACAGAGCCAATCACAGTTTTCTCGGTGTTTATGATAAGCTGTGCCGTAGAGCCTTCCTTGAGTTCCACTGTGACTAGCATCAATGACCCACTGTGCACAGTTTTAGCTGCAAACCTGTTAGAAAAAAGACAGACCTTTTATCATGTGGGGGGAAAAGGAGACAGCAGAAATTCAAATAGGTTTAAAATGACTCGTTTTTTCCAATAATTTACTACATGTTCCCTACTGCCGAAAACCCAAAGCCAAGCATTCTTCCGAAAAAAAAAAAAAAAATCAATAAATTGCCCAGCACCATGCTTACAACAAGCAGGTAATTTTAGTGCATCTTTAGAACAGAACAGGAAAAGGAAGTCTAGTTTACTTATTAGTTTAAACAGCAGATGCATGTGAATAATTCTCCATTCCTACAAATTGGGAAACATTCATTCATTTGATAATTTAACATTTCACCATGCATAGGGCCACTTAAAATAAACCTCTATATTTTTATTTTTAAAACATGTTAAGAAAAGGTACCTTTCTCAAAGAGTTTGGAATTTTAATTCCTCATATCTGAAAATGATTACGCAAAAGTTAGATAATTTAATGTGCATTATAAAACTCTTAAGTTTCAATGAATTCACACATGTTGAAATATTCAAATTCAATCTCTAATGTTGATGATACCATGTAACAAAATCATGTGCTAGCCAAGTGCAACATCACACTTTCTCCATCTTTTTACATTTTTAAACGTTCAGAATATTAAATCCTTCTTTTTGCTTTAGGATATAGGCAACTTGAGGTCTAAGGCTCCATTACTAAATTCCAAGACATGAAGAACCTACTAATTACATGGAATTAAAAGCAAAACTAGCCTTTTAAGCACTGCAATTGACTAAAAAGCCGTTGGAGGCACAATGAACTTCTGTCAATCCTGCTAATTCATTCTGTGTGCACAGTGGAGCCCCAGAGACGTGGAGGAAAGATGGTGCCCTCCTGGGCTTCCATTTTCCGCATGGAGCATGTTCCACACATTTTTTGCAGGGGGAGGGGATTTGATTGCAGGGATGACTGGAGAAAAACAAAGTTGCTGCACATGAGCTTTTGAAAACACTAACAAGTGTAGAGCAGGTCTGTGACCTGCTGTGACCCCACTTTGCAGGGCCAATCCCCTTTCCCCTTTCTGTATGACACGTGTCTGAATCTGAGCCATCTGCCTCAATTTGCGCAACATCTTCAGCCACAATGGCACCCAGTTAGCCCTGACAACAGCTCACAATACATAAAAATAAAACTGCCGTGCTGACAGCACGCTGCGGACTATTCAAGAGCAAACCAACTGGTCAGTGTCTCATGTCTGACAATTAGCATGGGCCTCGCGCAGAGCCCACAGCGTCCTCAGGGATCTGTTTAATTACCATCAACATAAAAGAGGGAGTTTATCAGGAGACACTCAGAAAAACTTCACTCCCGACTTAATTAAAATATTAGCCACTTAAGCAGGAAGCAGATTCTCTTTAGATGAAAATTTCTTTTTTGAGGGTTTTTTTGAAATGACATCAAGATCTCATAACACATTAGATTTTTTTTTTTGAAACCTAGCAAGCCATTTTTGACCTAAATAGAATCATGAAAATCAGTTTCCCAACAATCATTAGAATAATGCAAGAAAAGCAAAATATGCTAATTCTACTAAATTGAAAATATTATCAACACTTTTAAGTTGAGTTTTAAAATGGTAGCTAGTGGGTTGCTGATAATGTTAGCAACTCTCCCAGTCATTTATTTGCGTACTCTCTCCAAACACACTGAGACGTGTAAGGAATCAGACAGTGTTTCTACTGAGGGAAGCAACTGTAAACAACCAGCTTAGGAACAGAAATCACACGGAGTTAAAAGAGGCTTTATAAAGCTCTTAACATACACCTCCATCTGCTCTTCAGTCATCCTCACAGTAGCTCAGGAACTGGGGACCCCAATTTCATCCTGGAGAGAACATGAAGATCACCAGTCCCAGGATGACCTCTCTTCTATCACCCTTTCTTGCAGGTTTGTGCATGTCTTTTGTCCACATTTTTGAGGTTCTACGCTTTGGGAGAGTCCTGTTCCTGTACTTCTGTGAAACCACGACAGCAGTGACATGAGGTGGCCCTTTTGTCCCACTCACTTATGCAACTTTCCCCACAGATCTGGTCATCACCAAATACTTCAGTAGTGGCCCCTGTTTCTGATAGAGTTATAATTATGTAAACAATAGTCTTATTAGTCCCTTTATCTACTTAACACTCTGTGCCCTGGGACCAAGGAGATTATGTCTGAATGGGAACACAAAAGCACTGTTGTTTGAATTTCAGGGTTACTGAGCCTTAAGGCACATTTTATCTTCTTTCTATTGAAAACTGAAAGTCAGAATAATACAAACTCAGGAGACATAAATGTGAATTCTGATACAAGTACGTTTACAAAGATTAAAATGAGTGTCTTGTACATGTTTCTGAAATCCTATTACCACAAAATCCTCAATACTGTAAAGAACAGGGGTAAGCAAAGAAGAGGCATTTGCTTGCACTGCAGTGGAAACATGCTAAGCGGATCATCCTAGCAATAAAACCTGTTAGCAGAGTAAAAGCGACTGCCTTGTAGCCAGTCTCTATGTTCTAGTGGCACAAAATGGTGGGAGCACTGCTTTGAAGCAGAAGACTATGTAGATGTCTGGACGCTCTTGTTTCATAGTTCAAATGGAGGTATTTAACTGGAATGCAGCATGATTACAATTGGTTTGTTTTGGCCCATGGAAAGCAAAAGCCACTCCCTAAATTTACTCATCATTTAACTCCCAATTTAAAAGATAGTTATGGAAAGAATACTAATGAGTACATAGTAAACAGCTAGCTTATGGATGTAAGAAACATTGATTACAAGGACAGCTTGGGTCAAAAACTTACATACATTTAATGGCTGACATTAGAACCTCTGTACTTGGCCTCAAACTAAGATCACGTGGTGGTGACAAAGTATTTTCAGAAGGCATGCGAAATTTTTGATCATCATAATGACAATAACAGGTGCCATTAATTAAGCGCTTTGTGCAGTGGGTACTACATACTTCATCACTTGTGCTATTTCATTTGATTCTATGAGGCAGACCACTTTAAAGTCGAGGGAACTGAGGCCCACAGAATTTGACAAACTTGCTCAGGACACGCAGTTCCTGAATGGTCGAGCAGGAATTTGAACCCATGGATCACACACATTCTCTTAATATTTGCAAAAATGCACTCTTAACATTTTTTAAATTAGTCGATAGAATCTGCTTCCTTCTTATTTACCTAATATGCACATAATCTATTAATATTCCAAAAACTTTAAAAAGGAAGATTTTTTCCCCTTTAAAAACTGTGTACCTGACTTTGCAGTATTCTATAATTCAAAGCATCTTGCATGATGCTTTGTCATAACATAGTTTACATTTCTGCCTTTAAAGATTTAAAATATTTAAAACTTCTCCTACCACCCACTCCCTCAAGAGACACCAGCAATGAAAAATACAAAACATCTTGAATGGAGCTGCGACATAGGGAGGGACTACTGGGAGACCAACCAACCTCAAACACCAGTAATGCCACAAATGAGGACAAATAAGTGGATGGCAGTTAAAGATGCATTGCCTATGTAGGCCGGGCTCCGTGTTATTAAAAGGATACCACCTACGTATTTTTCATAATTTATTTTCATCCTACCACCAAGCACTTGCTGTTTGTAATCACAGAGAAGGTAAAACTGTTTGGATATAGCTGTATTTCATCTTATTAAATATCTCTTTGTTTATTATCGCTAGCAATTGACATTTAATCTTTGAAGCTAAGAATTCTTAAGATTAAGAAAAAGACAAAATAAACTGGTTGCCAAACCTAAATGAAAGTATGAACCACTCTTCAAAAAAAGTTAATTTATTTTAACCTGACAGAATTATGAAAACAGGTCAAATAACAACAACAAATTTGGACAAATGTATTTATCTGTAAAACATGGGCTTGCTTCCTTTTTTTTTTTTTTTTTTTTTTTTAGATTTGTAAGCTATGGACCATCAATACTGTTTGTCAAAAGGAAAAGAAATCCTACAAATTGTTTTAACTGAAACGTTAATACGACAACATGAATTAAAAAATATCAGCGGGGCTGCATCAACCTCCAGAGTATTCACAAACATAAACTGTTTACGCAGTGTCATATTTGCTACACTTAATGCAAAAGCTCTAAGACATGCTTTTTCTTCTCTTGGCTAGACTTCCTGGTTTCTGATTTTTCTATTCTGAGTTCAATTTTCTCGTGCTTTCTGTTCTACTGGTTACCAGAAACTGTGACAATGGCCCACTCAGGCTAAAACTTTTTTTCTTACTCTGTACATGAAGCCTTCAATTACTGCCTGCTGAAGCAGACAGAATCCTATTAGTAAGAAAGACGATCACAAGATGCAGTGCCCTGCCCTAGCTGTATAAAAATAATTAGTCCAAAGTTGACAAATGTGTAATGAAGTCGCACAATGATTATATGTAAGAAACACTAGTTTATAGCTTCCTAACATCAAATACCTAAGCTTGGTTATTTGGAGCACTATCTTCCAAAGGCTTTAAAATGATAAATCCTTATTACTCTGAGTTGATAAAACATTTTAAATAGGCAGAGTTTGTAAGTTGTAAAAAATTCCATGTTGTTGACTATAAAATTGTATTCTAGAGTTATGCTCACTGCATTATTAAATTGACATTGAGAAAAATATTTAGATGTGATTCAAGCTTATAAAATTTATCCAAAGCAATATATCTTTCAAAAAGCTCAGCCAGCAATCTTGTATTTTCCTTTAACATGTTGATGAGAAGAGTTAGAACAAAAACAAAACAAAACAAAACAAAAAAAAAAGAAAGAAAGAAAAAAGCTACTATCCTCATTTAGGATCCTCTATTTTCTATTCTAACCTTTAGAGATGGTATAAAATAATTATTCCCCACATTATCTGGCCAGTGATGTTCCTCTTCTTTGTACAGGGGAGCTAAAAAATCAGAGTGCACTTTCTCAGAGAAGACATGAAACATTCTAGCTATTCCAGAGCATTTTTCGCTTGTCTGGGGTGGGATGGGGCTTAACAATAAAAAATTAAACAGTAAAACAAATAAATTCTTACCCCATTGTCTTTGATTCCTTATAGAATTGTCAACCCAGAAGGAAAATCATCAAGAATACCTTTCTTCATTTTTACAAGAAATTAGTTATGTATTCCTATTAGTAAAACTGTTGTTGCATTGTAGAATATTACCTCACAAATGGTGAAATTAAATAAAACTTAAATAAAGATTTTTTTAAAGCAAAAATCAGCCGTGCAGTTTGGTTATTTCTGAAATATCCAAATGTGCTTTCTGTGTGAAAATTAACTGAGGCCCACATTTGTTTTTCAATGACATGCTGCTCAGAGCTGCGGCGCCCAGGGCAGTCAGATGAAAAGCAGTGCTGTCCTCTAGTGGACAGCGCCAGCCTGCGAAGGAACTGGCTTCTAAAGAGGTTCCACAAATCTGTAGTCCTGTTTTGAGATCCCAAATCTGTCATATTGTAGAAAAGACTGAAAAGCCTGGTACCTTTATATTAACAACTGTTTATACAAAATTCTGTTTTACGACAGATTATGTATGGTGACTATAGTATCAGAGCTTTTAAAATTAGGGCACCAAGACATTAAATATTACTGGTCCTTCAAAATTACCCAGGATTCAAATAGTCCATAGTTTCTAGGGAGAAAGAAATAAAACTAACAAAGACAGTAACACAAAGGTTGATCAACCTAAAAACAGAAGAAATGGAAATATCAAAGACCCCACCAAGAAGTGACTACTTCGTATTTGTAATCCTAGCACTAGCAAAATCTCTCACAAAGTTCTTCAACAAATACTGAATGAGGGAGTTATACAATATAGCTATTTTAGGGTGGAAACAAGTATTCCCCTTTTTGGTAACCATTAAACATGTATATGATAACAGTGATTTACTGAATGAGTTTAAAGCCTGGAAATGAAACAAGTTGCTCTTTACATGTGCCTCAATTAAACAAAAAGATTTTTATTTTAAACCTCAAACAAATAAACTGTCTTTAAATGTGCTGATAAATTAAAAAGTTGACTGCCACGTTGCCATGGATACACTGTTCTATTCATAGCACCAGACTTTCCTAATAGTTAAGGATGTAACAGTAGTAAAACATTTTTATTCTACGAAGATTGTAATTACTCACAAGTTGTACATGTTCAAAATCTGCAAATTAAAAAAGTGACGGGGTAGACAAAATCTAAACCAGAGCTTCAGATATATAGGGAGGAAAAGGGATATAAGTACTGAATACAAGTTAATGATGAAAGCTGTTGAAGTAAAATAGAGTCAACAGAGACAAGGCTTTCTGTTTTCACTCAAATATCACATTTTCCTCCTATAGGGTCAATTTGTTGTTCACAAAAGGGCCAAATGAGTAGGTGGCATGACAACCCTTTTAAACACTAGAGTATATGAATGTCACAATTCACGAAACTGGGTTAAAATGTAAAATAGTGGAGACTGCTGAAAGACAAGCGCTTACTTATGGTCTAAGACTGTTTTCATGGGTATTATGACCATAACAATATACTCTCTTGCTGGAGGACAGTGGACAGATATAAGAAAAACCTAAATCAAACATCTTGCCTATTGGTACCCCATAATGACTAATCTGTAAAAAGTAAATACATAAACATAGGAAAAATATATCTTAAAATGAGTCATGTGGCTATCATTAACTCTTGATAACTCAGAGCAGCTTCACACTATGGAGTCTGGAACACTTGCTGTATAACTTCTTGGAGTGATAGCTAAAATGCAGATTCTGGGGCCCTGAACCAGGTGTATTAAATCTCAGTTTTTGGGTGTGGGTTTCAGGAACCTGAATTTTACATAAACTCCCAAATGATTTTTTGGGACCAAAAAACCTTAGAGCTATGGATTTTTAGCTTTCCACTTTTTGGTCACTGCGTTGGTACCTTTGTCAGAGGATAAGCAACAGAGTAAAAGCAAATGCATCCTGGTTTCTACCTTGTTGAATACAAGCCTCCTTCGTCAACCCTCACTTGATTTCCTTCTCAGAGGAGCACCGAATTTTTCCCTGGCCCTGGATGAACCCAAGGTTCCCACTGCTAGTCTCTCTAATTATCTCTTCTTTTTAAAACACATTAAATCTTGTGTCCATTCATATACTAGTTTATCACTGCTCATTCTGCCTCTTGAATGTTTTATTTACATAGGAGTTTATTAGTATTGTCTTAAGTTATACATCTTAAGAATTTTATAATGAAGAGTATCACATATATTTTAACACAAATATCTAACACAAGACATTAAGACATTCAGCTGCCTATTAAATGCTTTTTGATGATTTCTAAATTCTCATTTCTGTATTACCCTTATCATGTGGTAACTGTAATTTGGAAAACAGCAAATTGGCATAAGGACCATAACTCTGTAGACCCCAATAAGATAATTTTGTTCTCAAAGAGCAGCTTTTTCAATCAGCAAGTCAGTACTACAGAAATGAAGACAAAGTTAAGCTTTTCAATGGTATACTGGTTAGCTTTGTTATATTATTAATAACTTAGAAAATGAAAACTAAATGTCATATAATCTAACAGCAGATATGCTTTTTCAATTCATCTTTAAAAGTGGTTAACTAATAGGAAATGCTTCTGGTTTGGAAGTGAATTCCATAAAACTTGTGCTCCTTTGTTGGCGTTGGTGGTATAGTGGTGAGCATAGCTGCCTTCCATAAAACTTGTGCTCCTTTAATTGACTTTTTAAAATGGAGACCATTAATGTTGATGTGTTAGTAGCCATTTTCTATTACGTATTCAATTCAAATTTCTGCTTTATACTATTACATACTCCTGTATATTAATGAAGATTCACTTTTTCTTAGCTAATTCTTATATTATGTATTTTTACTTGGTATTTAATGTAAAAATATTCATATTTTGAAGAGTAGTATAAGAATAAATTACTCTAAAACTAGACAACGGGATCGTATTCATCAAATGGTCAAAAAGAATGTTTATTAAAAAGTTCTCTCAGAAATAAAAGATCCTGAAAAATTAGAACAAAGGCCAGTCAAAAATAATCCGTTGAACTGAAGTTTTAATATCTTACACACTAATAGTCAGAATGCTTTTTATACTCGTTTTTTAAATGTTAAATGGATTACCATTAATAACTACGGGAATGGCTTTGGTCCTACTCTTCATACACTCAAGAAAACAACCATCACAGAAGAATTAAGGAGGCACTCAGAAATCTTATAGGGATTTAAATTTTATTATTAACAATTAAATAATATATAACTTATTTAGATATATAAAGGCATTAATCTCGCAAGGTAATAGAATACTGAACATTACTGTTAAAAACATTAATTCAATAAAGTGACAAAATGTAAATTTTTGTCATAATATAAACAGTAACTTATTTCATTTTAAATGCAATTAAGAAAGACATTGGTACAGATTTTATTGACAATTTTTAATTATTACTGAGTATAAAAATAGAAAAATGTTAAATATGCAAGCTAATAATTTTTATCTATTTCTGTGTGAAAAATACAAATCAGTCTATATGTTTATTACCTGGAAACTTACTGAAATTTAGAATATTTTTTTAATATATTTTTATTGATTTTTCACAGAGAGGAAGGGAGAGAGATAGAAACATCAATGAGAGAGAAACATCGATCAGCTGCCTCCTGCACATCTCCCACTGGGGATGTGCCCGCAACCCAGGCACACGCCCCTGACCGGAATCGAACCCGGGACCCTTCAGTCCGCAGGCCGACGCTCTATCCACTGAGCCAAACCGGTTTCGGCGAAATTTAGAATATTATGCTAACTATAGTTTAACTATAAAAGCATTTTCAATTAAGTCTGATGAGACTTGTGAGGCAAGTTAGGACTGCACAGCCTATTCTTAATTAGATATATGCATTTTATTCACTTTTGACTCTGCAGTTAACTTGAGCTCCTCCCCCAAGTTACAGAGCCAAACCCAGGCTGCTGATGATAGGGCTGGATTAGAAAAGGGTTGACACTGCGGATGTTTGCAAGGACCAAGAACATTGTTTGAGTGCAATCTCTGCATTCCAAAGCCAAATATAAATGGTTCTCGGTTATGTGCCTCTCCTGCATTAGTATGGATAATTGAGAATTGACTATAATTTAATGTTCTGAGAAGGCATTAAGTTCCAAACCACCAAGACAAGTCACAGGCAAACTATCCTTTAATAAGAATTATAAAAGTGTCTTTCTCAGTCTGTTTCTCAGTGTCTTTCTCAGTCCATTTCTCAACAAGAAGATGGCTTTCATATTAGTTGCTTTTGAGAAGGTAATGTGGCTATTTTCCTTTAAGAAACATAAATCTGGAAAGCTGCCACTGCTTTCGGAAAACTTACAAACACACATACAAAACAAAACAAAAACTAAATTAGAGGTTCCAAAGTAAGTAAGGGTTACCCTGTGTCTTTTTGTACATTATGATAGGACATATTAAAACGGGTCTGAAGTATTATGGGATACCAGATGTGTCAGGTAAAATTTGATACCGCATAAGCTAAAAATTACAGTTGATATGACATTTGATGTTTTAGTAATTTTAATAAGGATCCATAAATTAAACAGAACAACTTCTGCTAGAGAAAATCATCCAGGAGAGGAAGTATTTAAGGTGGAAAAGAATTAAAACAGGAAAATTCAGAACCAAAATATTTTCACTGAAAAGGCTTCTATTCATGTTTCCCCTCTTGAACAACATTAACTGACAGATAAATTGTATCTGCTTGGTAGCACCAGTATGATTACCTCAGATTAGTTTTATTACTTTGTCCCAGCCCTGTGGGAAAGATAGGGCTTATCATAAATTAAGAAATGGAAGCATCAGATCTTTTGAGCAACTTAAGGACCCTCCTCTCAAAAAAAAAGAAAAAGGAAATTTAAAAAAACCCCAGAAGTACAAAGTAGATTTGTGTGGGGTTTTTTGATTAGCACATGCAGTTTTCATTCTGTCATGATTAGTAGATGAAATTAGGTAACTCTGGATAATGGCAGATCAAGACTTGAACTCAGCTCTTGTCAAGTCCAGTGTTCCTTCATAGATACCATAGAATTTCATTCCAATCACCAGTCTTTTGCTTGCCACCATTTCCAAACAGATGAGGAGATTAAAGTCCACAAGGAGCAGTTATAACTTGCACAAGATTACCAAGCCCAATAATGGCAGAGCTCAGTCTAAAACCCGATCATCTGTAGTACTCTCTATATGGGACCTCTTTACCCCTATGTTAATTCAATTTTTTTAAGGTCAGAAGGCATTCCCTTTAATTTTAAATTTAATATACATAAATAAAATAGCATACGTATGACATTGCAGAGGAATGGCAGAGAAATTACAGATGGTGTGCAATGAATTCCCGTAAGCTCACAAAGAACTAAGTAACAAGGGGTTATCTTAACTTTCATTTCAAGCCACAGGCACTCATAAGAACACAAAGAGGGCAATTACATTGATTGATCACATTTACTGCTACCTTTAAGGACAAGTGACTTGGATCTCATGCTTTCTATGGTTGGTGGTGAAGATATTCTTGGGCTAAGAAACAGAAGCTGCATTTGGCCCTATACTGGTTTTCTAGCCACTCCTCAATCCTGGAAGCAGCCATAGAGGACTGCTATCAAAAGGAAATCTGTATGTAGTACCCAAGCTTCTCTTTCAAGTAAAAAAGGCCAATTCCACTGCTTTGTAAAACAGTGTTTCCTAGAAATCCACTGAATCTGGGGAAATAAAATAAATTCTCAACCATATCTCAAAAGGTACCTTTGCAAACCACCCAGCTATTATAAAATGCAGGCACACTATCTGTATCTTTCAGAAGAGTACTACATGCCAATGTGCTAAGGATTGTATGAAATACAAAGAGAACCTTACCCCAAATCAATCAATCAAATATATCATCAGAAAAAAGGGGGGGGGGCATGTATATAGTTAGGGGTTATTTTCAAGAAAAATTATGAATTGAAAATTATATATTTATACATGTACACAACTTATCCCCTCAACTTGTGTTGGTGCACCTACCTGTGAATATTATCCTGGCCAGAAGGCACTACACCGACGTTGGCCACATTGACAATCTTCTGAAGGATCATAGAGGAAGTGAAGTTCTGTGGTGCAAGGATGATTACAGTAGAAGTTTCATTCATTCCTGTCAGCATTCCTGTAAGAGCAAAAGAAGGCCCCTGTAACTAATTTTATGAAAATTATATTAAAACAATTTAATGCTCATAGCCAAAATGTAAACTTCTTTTCAAAAAAAACCAAAACAAAACCCATCAGGATGTAATTTACAAGACAATTCCCATAAAATTAAAATGAACTGCAACTGTTTCAAAATTTTAAAAATCTGTTGTGTAGGAAAATGTGTAAAAATACAAACATCACTCTTAATAAATATGATTTTAAATACTATATGATAAAAACTTAGAATCACAAAAATGAAATTTCAATTTCAGTACCTTTAAAATGTAGTGAATTAATTTGGCTGATGTAAACTATTAAGCTTCTACTTTTAAAGAATTTTCCCTCTCATTTTCATGTAAACATCTCTCTTGCCAAATGCTGCTTGAGAACAAATCAAAGTGATTCTGAAATAACCAGCAGCATTACCTGATGCATGGCCTCAATGTGATGGGTCAAAGTTATCTCAACATGACTGAAAGTCCCTCAACAGGTTCGAAAAAATGTACTAGTATACGTAGCTAAGCTACACTTAGTATTTGCTTAGTGAATGGTACTACAGTTGCTGACAAAACACCAATTGAAATTTCTGAAGCAAAACACTGAAAACAAAGGAAAAATGTGAATGGAAAACTTTAAATCCCAGAGACATTTCAAATAGTATTTAAAGAAGAAATTAAGTTAAGCAAAATCATGAACAAAACCATACAGACTTAATACAAGACATGCCATTAATATCAAAATCTCATGTAAAAATGTTCAGTGAACAAATTCAATAACATACCACTTGGAACAAATAATGAAATTTAGGTTAAAATAAACAAATAATCTGGATCTGTGATATAAGTCACGGACACCCAATGATATCTACTAAAAATGATAATCTTCTGAGATGTATAATATATGTACAATAGTTTACAAAATGCATGAAAATTGCAAAATTTGATTGCATGTTTTCAAAAGACCCTGCACCTTCAGAGCCATGTAGTTATTTATTGCAAATGCAACCCCCCAATTTTTAAAATCCCTGTAATTAGTAGTATGAAGACACTAAAGCCTAACACTGTAAAAAGACCTATCTAGCTTTAAACAAAGAACAGTTTTTACTAACCACTTTCAAACCCAGGACACTGTGTTCTGTCTTAGATTGTTTAACTTCAACATTAGGCAAAAGCTTTAAAAACTACACAAGCAGTCAAACACTGCTTTTAAGCAAAGCACAGTGGCTGCTGACATAACACTGCTGAGAGATGTGTGTACTCATTTAGGATTTAAACCTTCTCCATTAAGCTCTATTGAAGAGCAACTGCTGAATAAATGAATGCAACTATGTTTATGTTAAAAGCCTGTTTCCCGCAGCATGTAATTAAAGGAAATGTTGTACAAAGCCAGTACTTTTGTCAAGCTCCTGTAAATGGAAAGATGGATAGCACTCAGAGAAGTGAATGCATTGCTTCATATTTAACCTTAACACTCTTGTCATTAATGGTTTGTCTAACTTGGTCTATAAAAGACAAGGTACTGCTCCATTGAAGTAAAATTAAAAAAATCAACTAAACCATGCTTTTCAGAACAGAAGATTCATTATCGTCAGCTAATGTATTGGCATAAAGCAAAGTAACATCCTATCAAGTAAGGCACACATTCAATCTGCCTTCCCACCCTCCTTTATTTTTAACTCATGCTGTTTTATTGTTATAGGCAATTTGTACCACTCAGCATGACAGTGTAAACTGAATCAAGATTAATTTACATGCAAAAGAACACTTAGCAGAGCAGCATGGTAAGCAAATGCATTGTCTCGATTGCTGAGGTGGAAAGGAACCTGGAAAGGAAAAAGGGGCTCTAATTAAGGGGCATCAAATATGATTGCTTGTGGTAGTTAAGGGCCAGAAAATAGTAAATGTCTGACCATTTAAAGAATTAGCATCTTGCTAGCTAGGAACCCGTAAGATGGAGACATAAATCATAATAAAATTAAGTAAACATTCTAGATTTCTTATACCACAGATTTTTCTAAATGAAAATATATCAGGTATTCTCAAATTAACAAGAAAGAAAATGCCAAGGTATCATTAAAAGTTTCTCCTATGAAAACGACTTTACACAGATAGCCTGCTCATACATAATAAAGGTAAAGTTACTGGAAAATATTTAAAAATTGTCCAACTATAGAATTTGTTGCTTCATTAGAATTTATCTAAATTTTGGTGAGGCAGTGGACAGCACTTAACTTAGGTTAATCAGTTGTAATTAACTGCTAAAATTTTAGCAAACCAAATAATAAAATTTTTTCCTAAGTTTTAGATTTCCAATTTAATTCATAAGAAAAAAATGAATAATAGAGAGCAGTTTGAAATAAGCAATTGGCTTAGGTCTCTTAAATTAAGACTGCCCCATGACACTAAATTAAAATTTTTTTAAGTAAAAGAGAGATCTCATGTTATTTATAGCACTGAAATCATTCCACAGCTAGATCATTAACTCACTGTGCAAGACTCAAAACTCAAAGAAAGCTATGAAAAAATCATGCTCTGGTTAAGGCTCGTAATATGAATGTTATGAATATGAATAATATTAATATGCAGGATAAGCCAATCTTTCATTTAGCACTTTGACTATCAACGTTATAAACATTCATCTTTAGCCATGAAAATTTAAATGCAACAATCAAGAAAAAGTGACAGATCAGGCTGTATACTAGAAACAAAACTTTTTCATTTAAAAAATGTTAATATAATATGTATAATCTCTTACAAGGATTCTTATTTATTATACACACATTTTAATTATGTACATCTTTAATATAAAATTTCTCATTTTTTATTTATATTTTTCAGCTAAATCCAAAATAATACATTTAATGCATTTCTTTAGTCTTAAGATATATGTCTTGTGAAATGAGATATTAAGAAATTTATTTTCTTTAAAGTAGAAATATATATATTAAAACTAGCATAATAATGACACACACAGACAGTTCTTAACTTTAGTGGCATTTTGCCTTCCAGAAGTTCGCTGTAATAAAAATTAAGAATACTGACTTTTATTCTGATTTAATATTTTTAATTACTGAGTCATTTCTAGGTAACTTATGAAATAAGCTAACCTCTTCCTTGATTAGCAAACAGATACATGTGTAAAGTTGAAAATTGAGACCTCTATTACCAAATCAGCTGAAATTTATAACTAAAAAGATGCTATTGAAAATACTCTTCAAACCTGTGGTAAATTTGCCAGCATCAAGTCCCGTATCAAAGAATGAATTCAGGAAGACAGGAAGAATGATACAGAAATGCCAAGAGACTTGCAAGGATTTACAAATACTTCATATAAACAAATTTTCAAATAGCTTTATTCAGAGTAGCCTTTCTGCTCTATTAAACATAGCAAACAGCTGCCAGATTTATTCAGACAAATAATCAACAACCACAGAAGTAAAATGGCAGGAGAAAAAGGAATTTTGGCAACAACTCCATCGAGGACTGCAGCTGCTCTCCAAACGCACCTCTCTTACACATTTATGGTTCTGTATGGCTAGTCAGGGGAAAATCCCTCAGTCACAGCAGAGCACAAAAAATTTGATCGAAATATCAAAGCTGAGGGAGAGAAAGGGCATAAGATAATCTGCTGCTTTAGATATACTTCAGCTGCACTTTTCTAAGAAAAGGAACATCCCCTTAACAATAAAGGTGCCCAAGCCTTATTCAGTCACTCGGGTGCCACTCACCTTGGTTTGCTGAGCAGGTGTAAAGCAGAGAGGCAGGCTTTAGCCAGCAAAGGATAAGAATAGCAAATGTAAGAATCAATTCAATTTGTCAATAGAAAAACAAAACTACAAAGATGACTTTCTTCTATAGCAATAATCAATTTCCCACTTTTTTATCACTTAAAAATAAGGCAGGAGAAAGATTACTATTCATTTACAGTCTTGTGTGAGAATTTCTTTGTGAGAGTCTACAACAGGCCTTTTTGAGACTGTGTCTTGGGCACTGCCATGCCAGCCCGCCAGGCAGCAGGCTCTTCTCCTCAGGTGCAGACATTGGTGTGTGCCTACTGCTTTCTGGAAGCTTGACAAACACAAATTCGTGACCTCAAGATGAAGGGACCTTGGTCTGATCACCCCTCCAGACACTTTTACAAACTGCTGACTGCATCATTTAAATAAGCCCATTTTATAGATGCTATTCTTAATTAAACACTTCAATTTAGACAGTTATTTTCCCTTATTCATGTATGAAAATTTTTTTTTTACTAGAGGGTATGCTTGACTCTGGGGCAAGCACAAGATATTATACTTCCATTCTACTGAAAATACCTTTTAGGTGCACCTTTTAAAATGTTTGACAACACAGTTTGTACAGTTTGACAACACAGCATTTCTTTGGCATAGAATTAGGTCAAAAGAAAATGAAGGTAATTTAATGCTATAATTAGGACTTCACTTCAAAGGGTAAGGTACTCTGTGTGCAGGGGAAAACAGATTAGTAGGACATGAAAGACAGTGAAAGAAAAAACAGAAATATAACATTTATAGTGATAGAACTTTGGTAAGTCCCAAACTTCTGACATTTCATTAATACAAAAATACATGACTACATTATTAGGTTGACAAACCATAACTCCCAGAATTGAAAAGTTAATTATGAATCATTTTTTTATTTTAAATACATACTAATCAATTTTCATCTATGTCGGAAATGTAGACAGATATATACTTTTAAGATTATTTTATAAAAGCAAAGCATTAGCAAAAATTGGAAAACTGTGCACTGACATCTGTTAACAGCTGTGTATATATGGTAATTTATTTTAGAGACTGGCCAGAAGAAGGAGCACATATTATTTGGGATGTCAGTTCCTAGTAAACTATAGTAACCTCTCACCTTGCTCTTTCTTAAAATCTTTCTCTGACATGGCCACAGGTAAAAGCAGTTCTCCAACAGGTGGCTGAATATTAACATTGAAGCAATCATCCTTGGTACTAAGGAAAAAACACATAAAAGCTGACTAAATGCTTAGTAACTAAACATTCTTAATACTATGTGGTTAAATGGATACATTAAAGCATATGCCAGCATACATAAAATATTAAGATATTCTTGGCTTAAATAACACAGCTAAAAAGGCTTGAAAAATTTCTTAACACTATTTACAGAGAAATACATCTCTTACCTCAATTGGAAAACATTTTTTTTTTCTTCAAAATTATGCAGTTATAGTAAATATACCACTTGACATAGAACCTTAAAAAAAACAATGGGTAGGCAGAAAGGGTATGCTGTATTACCAGAGGAACACTCATGCAGCTCACAGAGTAGAGAAGTAATGTTTTATCTTTATTTTGTGTGCTTACAGTACAGAAAATGGAGTGTTTTTATTTTAAATGGTTAAGATTTCTATTTTAAAGTGTTAGATTAGTCTTTAATAAATAAAGTGGAGTGACCATACTTACATCTGTGCTAAGAAAATAATCCCTCATCTGCAAACTTGCTTTCCTGAAACAAAAACCCTTGTTTTCTAGTAGTGTGATTTACTGACATTATTGATGAACATGTGGTGACAGTTATTATTTCCAAACTAGAGGCCTAGTTCACGAAATTCGTGCACGGAGGGGGTGGGGGTGTGTGTGTGTCCCTCAGCCCAGCCTGCACCCTCTCCAATCTGGGACATCCCTCTCACAATCCTGGACTGCTGGCTCCCAACCACTCGCCTGCCTGCCTGATTGTCCCTAACCACTTCTGCCTGCCAGCCTGATCGCCCCCTAACCACTCCCCTGCCAGCCTGATCGACGCCAAACTGCTCCCCTGCCAGCCAGACTGCCCCTAACTGCCCTCCCCTGCCAGCCTGATCGCCCCTAACTGCCCTCCCCTGTTGGCCCGGTCACCCCTAACTGTCCTCCCCCGCAGGGCTGGTCACCCCCAATTGCCCTCCTCTACAGGAGGGCAATAAAATGTGTGTTGGAGTGATGGTCAATTTGCTTATTACTCTTTTATTAGATAGGATACAGGATATGAAGAATTAAGTAAAGGCAACGTTCTCTTTGTATCAGCTAGAGCAGCAGTTTTCAACCTGTGGGTCGCGAACAATGAAAACAGATCCTGCATATCAGATATTTACATTACGATTCATAACAGTAGCAGAGTTACAGTTACGAAGTAGCAACGAAAATAATTTTATGGTTGGGGGTCACCACAACATGAGGAACTGTATTAAAGGGTCATGGCATTAGGAAGGTTGAGTGCTGAGGTCCAACCCCAGCAGGTCCAGGGGTCCCCAAAGGTGTGAACGGAGTCGGCGAAGAAGGAATGACACAGAGGCAGCGTTCAGTTCATCAGCAGCCTAGCCAGGATCTCTAGCCAAGTTCTGGTCAGAATCTCCAGCGAAGTTCTGGTTAGGATCTCCAGCCAGGTTCTGTGTCCATCTTCTCTTGCTAGGTTCTCCAGGTTCTCCAGCCAGGTTCTGTAGCCATGTTCCCTCGCTAGATTCTCCAGCCAGGTTCAGTCACCAGGTTCTAGTCAGGTTCTCTTGCCATGTTCTATCCAGGTTCTGTAGCCAGGTTCTTCAGCCAGGTTCTCTCACTAGGTTCTGTCTCTAGGTTCTGTGGCCAGTTTCAGTCCAGGATCTTTTGCCATGTTCTGTCTCTAGGTTCTGTGGCCAGTTTCTGTCCAGGATCTTTTGCCATGTTCTGTCTCTAGGTTCTGTGTAGGTTCTGTGTCTAGGTTCTGTGTCCATGGTTCTGTCTTCTAAGTTCTGTCTCCTGTTGTCTTGTTATATCTGTATTTATACCAGTTGATTCAATCCTATCAATCTCTATTCCAAAGGTTAGGGCGTTTCTTATCTCCATTCCAGGGAGTAAAGATTATGTAGCTTAAGCATGATTGTTTGTAGTTAAAGTGATTAACTACTCGCCTGGCACTTAGTTAAGGGGTTTTATTGCCTCCCTAACTTCGGGGGAAAATCCTTACCTGGGGAAACAACCTTTCTCAGAGAGGTGACCTTGGTTAAAACACATAGTGCCAAGAAGGTGAGCAAACATATTAAGAACAGTATGCCATATGTGCCAGTTCCCTTGAAACAGCAAGGATGGACCGGCTCCCGGCAGTTGAGAACCACGGAGCTAGAAAAACCAACACTGAGTGCATGTATTCATTTAAATCTTGACACTATTCTCTACAAAAATGACTAACACTACTTTAAAAATATTTTAAGTTACATGTTTAAAGGTAGGTTGATGAGTGTATCAGTTAGAATGTGTTTGGCTGCAAATAAGCAGAGAATCCAACTAAATTTCTTGGGAAATAGGAGCTTACTGTTTAGTACTGAACAGGTGCTGGAGTTACCAACCAAAGGCTGGTTTAATGGCTTAAAGATGATGCTAGGAACCCAGGTTTCTCTGGCTTTCATCCCCACCATCCCTAGTGTGCTGGCTCTTATCCTCATGGTTGCCATGCAGCTGCATCCCCAGGGACCACTTTCACATTCCACCGAAGAAGGAAGATGATGATGGAAGAGTAGTGAATAACTGAGCCAACCAAATCTCTTCCTTCGTGTCAGGAGAGCCCTGCAGAAGGACTTCTACACGTGTGTTAGAACTGGGCCAGTGGGGAAGTGGCCAGGGAGGTGGGGATTGCGGATAAGAAATACTGAACATTGGTTAAGAAACACTTTATTACAAGTGGGGTAGGGACACATAATATAATATGAAAAAAGAAAGATATCCATTTTTATTTTATGCTATTACATATTTTATTTTTGTAAGCTGGCTTTTATTTTTATGGAGTAAAGACTAGAATAATATTAAAGAATGTTTTTAATTATCCACATGTGGATTGCCCAAGGCAAAACAATAAATCCTATTTATTAACTCAATAAAATGTACTGACTACAAACTCGATCCCCTGTACTATGCAAGTACATGGGATTTAAAGACAAACGATTGGCCCTTGAAGTTCACAAGTCCAGTGAGAGATGCGTTTATAACAGGATGGTAAGTGCTCCATTAGAGATATGTGGGGAGGGTTACAGTCCATGGAAGAGGGGCTGATTAATTCTGCAAGAAGTGGAGGTAGTCTATTTCTGAGAGGAGGGAGAGGGGCGTTCTAGACCAGTGGTCGGCAAACTCATTAGTCAACAGAGCCAAATATCAACAGTACAACAACTGAAATTTCTTTTTAGAGCCAAATTTTTAAACTTAAACTATATAGGTAGGTACATTGTTATTAACTTCATTAGGGTACTCCTAAGCTGGCCTTTGCTAAAAACATCCTCAATCTGATTGAGGTATGTTCGCTGAGGTCAACCCCTTCCAACTCTCCCATCCACACTTGTCTTGTATACTTGTTTCGTCTCCTTTCCGAAAACTGACTTCTGCGCATAGGCCACGAAGTTTCAATTGCACTGTACGTGCGTGCCCGCACGTGATAGTTTGTGGAAGAGCCACACTCAAGAGGCCAAAGAGCCGCATGTGGCTCGCGAGCTGCAGTTTGTCGACCACTGTTCTAGACATTCTAAACCTGTGCTTTGGGAATGGTGAGCAGTGTGGAGTGTCAAGAGATGAGGCTGGGCACACTGTAAAGAATGTCTTATACAGCATAACCATTAGTCCCAGTTTGCCCACGCCAGTTTATGACGGTTGTCCTGGAGTCCTTTTCAGTTAATGACACCTTTCATTCTCTAGTGTCCTGATCTGTATGACAAAGTGTATGACTTCTTTACGCATATAACTTAAGACAAAGCTGTTTCAGTGTTTCCTGAAGCAACAGGGACTTTTGACATAGGAAAATAAATGATCCTATTTGTATTTCAGAAACTCTGGTGGCAATGTGTACGGTGGAATAGAGGAGAAACCCAAGGCAGGTAGATCAGTTAGGGACCTAATTTAGTAGTCTAGGCAGGGGGTGTGTGTGTGTGTGTGTGTGTGTGTGTGTGTGTGTGTGTGTGTGTGTTTGTTTTAGCATTGACTGTGCATTTTATTTAGTAAATCCTAACAATGACTTTAAGAGGTAGCTTCTGTTACCTCCAATTTATTGATAATTAAACAATATGTCCAAGATCACATAGCTAGTAAGTGTCAGCACTGGGACCTGGCCCCAGGCTTATTCTATTCCAAGGTCTGATACATATATATTCATACTCCACTACACAAGGCTGTTTCCCTAGGTGGGAAGCACTGAGCATGGGGAACAGGGGAGGATCTGAGAGTTAAAGGGACAGATCCGGTGATGGATGGGAGAGAGACTCTGAACCTTCTAATGTGAACATTGGGAGGATGACAACTACTGAAGAAGAAGGGTTTGGGGGATTAAACAAAAATTAATTTGTTTTAAGATATTATATTATATCACATTATATTTTGAGCACCACTGAGTTACTCAGGAAGAGATATTTAGCAGATCACTGGAAATACATCTTAATACTCAGGAAGGAGGCAAGGGCAGTATACACGAGTCTGGAAGAAACGTGAGTGAAACAGTGAAGAGCTGAAGCCTTATCAGTAGTTAAGGTCACACAGGGAAAGGGGATATACCAAGAAAAAGGGTAAGGAAACCTGGGGAAGACCTGCATTTAAGTAAAAATGGAAGAAGTGCAAGTTGCAGAAGAGACTGGGAAAGAGTGGACAGGAAGAAAAGGTATGTGTCAGATACTACAGGGAGGAATAAGAAGCAGCAAGAGTAACTGCTGACCTTAGCAAGGCCGAACAGGTTGGAGGAGGAAATTGGGATTCAGGGAGTTGAAGGGCAAATGGGGACATTGGCAGTCAAAAGCAGCAGAAGCTCCCTGCGGCAGAGGCAGAGAAGAATGCTTCAGGAAACCTGAACATGTTCAAAGGCTGAGGGGAAAGAGCCAGTAAGGAGGAAGAAACAAGGCATAGCTGATGCTGGGGTCCTCAAACTACGGCCCGCGGGCCACATGCAAATACAAATATTGTATTTGTTCCCGTTTTGGTTTTTTTTACTTCAAAATAAGATATGTGCAGTGTGCATAGGAATTTGTTCATAGTTTGTTTTTAAACTATAGTCCGGCGCTCCAACGGTCTGAAGGGCAGTGAACTGGCCCCCTGTTTAAAAAGTTTGAGGACCCCTGTATAGAGCAAGGTCTTAAGAGTTAAGAGGAGGAGAGGAGGTTGGGATTAAGAGCACAAGGGGGAAGTGAACGGGTCAGCCCTGGAATGGAGGAGGGAACTTCTGAAAACAATAGAGAAGGGGTGGTTAAGACAGAAGCACTGAGGCTGGGACCACGACCAATGCAGTGGGAGGCTAAGAGTAATATGTAAAGGTGGATGAAAGAGTAAATGGATAGATATACAGATGTACATGAAATACATATAGTGAACTAATTTAGTGTTAAATATAAAGCTTCAGCTTCAAATGGCTGGAAAAACCAGTGTTCTCCAAAGTGGAAAGCACAAGGGTCTGCTCTGGCAAAGAAAATCCATTGAGAAAAAAACCTACTATTTTTTCTCATTCCTTTTGAAGTTCTGTTTTTTTTTTCTGTACATATTTTAGTATGCACATGTTAGCACAGTAAGAGATATACACATGTAATTTAAAAATACATTTATACATCTAGGGAGTACACAGAAGAAAGATTTTAATGTAAATTGTGTAAATGTACAAAATTAAAAAGTTAGAGGACCACTGGGTTAAATTTGTTGTTCTTGTAAATAATTTTATTCATGTTTTAAAACTGGTTATTCCTACTATATAGAAATGTTAAAGATTTTCATATAATCACATACACATTTCTAAACTCATTAGCTTAAAAATAGATTTTCTGTTGATATTATGATTTCTGGGTTGATAATTATGTTAAATAAAATGATAATTTTGTCTCCGTCTTTCTAGGATTTATACCTTTAACTCAGTGGTTCTCAACCTTCCTAATGCTGCGACCATTTAATACAGTTCCTCATGTTGTGGTGACCCCCAACCATAAAATTATTTTCATTGCTATTTCATAACTGTTAATTTTGCTACTGTTATGAATCATAATGTAAATATCTGATATGCAGGATGTATTTTCATTGTTACAAATTGAACATAATTAAAGCATAGTGATTAATCACAAAAACAATATGTAATTATATATGTGTTTTCCGATGGTTGTAGGCGACACCTGTGAAAGGGTCGTTCGACCCCCAAAGGGGTCGCGACCCACAGGTTGAGAACCACTGCTCTAACTGTTTTTACTTGTCTTTCCATATTGGGTAGAACTTCATTATAATGGGAAATAGTGTTGAGAGTAGGTAACCTTGTTTTGCTTTTCTGACTTAAAAGAGAATGCTTCCGATATTTTATGTAGTGAGAGATAAGTTGTATGGCCCAAAGTCTTTTGCGTTTACAACCCCAAGTGGCATGCACATTTATGAGCTATCCTTGGGTTTTAAAATCAGGGTGATACTAGCCTTACAGAATGACATGGATGCTTCCCTTCTTTTTCTTTGTTCTACAAAAGTTTAAATAATGTAGAGATTATTTCTTTTTTGAAGTTCTGATACCATTTAACTTTTTTATTCATAATTTATACTTTTCTAGGAAACCATTTCATCTAAATATTCCAATTTATTGGTATAGAAGTGTACATAATATTATTTTGTAATTTAGAAGATCTGTTTTATCTCCTTTCTCTTTTCTAATCTTTCCTATGTGTCTTCTTTTTTTTTTAAATCACATCAGCCCATAGTTTCTCTCACTCTTTTTTTTTGTACATTCTGTCTTTTAAGAAAATATGTATTTTCTGTATTCAGAAAACAAGGAATTATTTGGAAACATAATAATTATGTTAGATCAGGCTTGATAACCAAATTATTGAAATTTTGTGTGTTTGTATATATAGCTATATGTACCTGTATGTCTATCTATATATCTATCTTCTTCTGATTTGTCATTTTCTGACGAGTTATTAAAATTACTATTATCATGGCTTTGTCAATTTCTTCTAGCACTTACACATGTTAGTGAGCATTACCACTATGGGTCTCCTCTCTCCTGGTGGGCTGACTGGACTTAAGTAGATGAGATGACTGGTGGCATGGACTCAATAAATTGGAAGGCGGGTAGGCAATGACCTTATCTCTTCATCAACAGATGTAATATTGGATTTACCCTAGTGGTAGAGGGTTTGAGAATATTACTCTATTACAACTGAGTTTCATCTCCTCTCAAACCATCCCTGCCTCCTTCCCACAAATTCAAACCCTGCTGTTCCTTTAGACTCCCATATCCACACCAACACCCTTCCTGGCAAGCAGTTCACTTCCCTTGAAGTACAATTCTTATGTTTGCAATTAAATGTGTATATTACTGCTGCTAGGGGTCAAGTTGGAGAACTGGAGGTTGGAAGCAATTCTTTAATTTCCCAATGACTTTTGTACCCTAACTTTTCTTTTCACTTGTTCATTTTGTGCTTTATATTCTGCCGGATTTGTTCTTACCATTGCAGTAATTTTTCTCCCATGAGGGTTGGCTCTATGGTTTTTATTTTCTCTGTTATTGTTTATCGGCTCTCATTTGCCTTGTAATAATTCAAATTGTGCTAATAATTCTTCACAATTTCTGGACAGCTAATGGTTTTCTTTCTTTAATGCTCATTCTCTTTTGAAAATTGAATTTTCTGTCTTTTTCATAGATTTTGGGCAAAAAGAGGGGTGGATGCTAGAGCTCAGCCCTCTAACTTGAGTCAAACCACATTATTTTCATACTAGCTAATACATTAATATCTGCTGATCACAAAGATAAGAACTGTTTATGCAGTGCATCTACTTTTAGAGAGATACATTTCTGTATATTATACACATTTTCAATTTCAATAAATTTAATCAAGGATTTAATTTGATGACCATTTAAAATGCAAAGCAAAGAGACATTAACACATCAAGTATCCGGATAACTATATAGCTCCATATGATAATTTTATCTATCATCTATCTATCTATCTACCTACCTATCTATATGTGTCGTATAACTATAGATTTAGAATGAATCTGGAAGCCAAAGTAGGATTATTTTACTCTTGTTCCGTTTCTTTTATAAATAGAAGTATACCTGAAAGACTTATAGTCCATGTTCTCAGAATTTCTGAAGGTTTCTTATCAAATATGCTCTTATTACCCATAATTTAATGTATTGATTTGTATTATGTATTTCAAGAAAAAAATTCAATATTAGCCATTCTTGCCTCCCCCCTTCCCCACTTTTTATTGAACCAAGACTAATACAGCACACATCACTAAGCAAAAAGTGCTATTTACTATGCAAAAGGCACAGTCAGTGATTGGCATCTAAGACTAATTGATCTACTCATTACCACTATCTCCCTACCCCCACTAGCACTACTATGAAGCTATTGATTTAAACACTGTCGATCGGTTTCCATTTTCTGATTTTGGGCAGGCCAATTAAGAAAGTGAGTAATTGTGATTACACTGCTTCAGGATCAATTACATTTGATCCAAGACAAAGTGTTCTTTTTGGAACATACACACAAAATAATTTTTGATCTTGTATCCTTATGTGCTTAATAAAATCTAAAGTACATAATTAACTTTTACCTTCACAACAGCAAAACATACTAATGTACATGCTTAATATAACGAAGGCTATTTTCTTTTTAAAATACATTCATCATTTTCCTAAAATTAGTTTAAGAGAAATTGAGAAAAAACTGTTTATATACACACTCTTCGATGTAAGATAAGAATCAAACACTACCTACATATTTATCTTTAAAGGTATTTAGTTAATTGTGAAAGACAAAATGCAAATCTCACCCAAAGGACTACAGAGGAAATCTTTGTAATAAAAACATAGTTTAAAAAACCACCTTCATTACACAGAAATATAAAATGTTCTTTAGGTAACTTGATAAGAAAAAAAGAATTATTTTAGTTCTTAATTTTGCCCTAACTTGGTGCATGAGCTTTGTCATTGGGCTCACATTGTCAAAATCATTAAAATGAATATACCTCTGGCGCTGGAGGCAAATCTATTTAGAGTGATGTTACTCATAGTCTTGTGCTCAGTAATATTGATCTGTGTTGTCTAATAGAAAAATAATAAACAATTACTAGACAATGTTGGGAAAAGTAATCAGTTTTTATATATCACTAATATAGCAGACCTCCCAAAACATAAAGGTGATGATCTGCATAAAATCAATGTGTTATGCTACATTGCTTATATTCATCATTGCAGGTTCTCAGCAATAAATGGTACAATATTAGGTCTGAATTACTGGAAAAATAAAGAGGCATATGAAATAGAAAGGTTGACTATATTTAAATATAAACTTGTTTTAAAATGTCTATTTCCTAAACTTGGAGATTTTTTATCGTAACAAATACTGCTTTAAGCAAGTTAAAACTTAAATAAAATGTCCCAATTCTTTTTAGAATAAAAACAGAGCAACCTCAAATCAAAATAAGAAATTATATCCTAGACCAGGAAAATACAAAAGAGTTCAAAGATAATTCTTAAAGATGCATGAATATAAACTCTGTACTAATTTGCTAATAGTTTTTGGATTTCATTAGAAATGTATAACACATATAAAAACAATGACAAAATTCAATCCTAGAAAAAGCTCTTTTGAATAATATTCACCTGTTTGAAACCTTTGCCAACTGCATAAGTGTTCTTTTAAATTTTATCAAAATAGTTTGTAAATTAAAGTAAAAAGGGAAAAATGTATGGGTTTTAAGTACTGACAGAATAAATAATTCTCCACTTAAGGAGTTTAAGATAACATATTAGATGTTTAAAAAGATACCTTCTCTGGGCTATTCAGTAATATTAAAGTTTTTTAAAAATTTCTCCTGAATTTTCCTCATCAATTTTCTCCTGAATATTCCAAAACTGTAGAGTTAGAAGAAGTGAAAATATTATTTAGCAGTAGCTTCTTACTTTGACCAACAAACTGTGAATTTCAATCACATATGGCAGACTGTAATGGCTAGTTGTATAACAAATACTAAACATACATTGTACACAATTCATACAACTATTGCATGGTAGTCTAACCATTGCCAAAGAAAGGCACATTTGTTTAAATGTTTTGTCTCTCAAAGAAAAAAAGCTGTTGAAAGCCAAGTTTTGATCTGCTATCCTTTACAGGAAATAGAAAATACAGAAAAACAATTGAACTTACCATAACTGGAAACTGGCAGTCTGAGTGGAATCACAGAAGTCAATACCCATTGAAACAGTAATGGATCCCTCAGGCTCAAGAGATTCTAGGAAATTAGGTAATTTAGACATGAATACACGGAGGAGGTGAAAAAGAGGCAAAGTAAACACTGAAAACTTATATAATGCGTGTAGTTTAGACAAAATGGTCGAATTTAATGATGGTTTATTAGAGCACTTTCAAACTAAGAATATTAAAACAAATTACAAAGTAATTTCACTATTCTGCTTGAAAGTTTTCTTTTTTATACTTAATTCTGCATATATTTCAATGAACACGTTATATCATTTCAGAAACATATCTCATCCTGAGAATGTATGTTTTACAATATTATCTTTATAGGTATTGAAGGTGAAAGGGAAACAAATTTAGTCCTGTGTGAAACAACTGTAATGAACTATGGGTGCTTTTAAGAAATTATGCATTCAAAACTATGGAATATTTATCTAGATATTAAAAAGTAAATTTTAAACAATGTTTCAAATTTCCACTGGAAAAAAAATCAAAATACAAAAATTTAGAAATGCAAATTAAAGCAAAACTGGAAGAAATTAATTTGTTGTACTCAGAAAATAACCAAGACAACTGTCATTATAGGAACAAATGGTAAGTCCAATATACGTACAACACTAATGTTTTTCAGCTAACAATGATAAAACTTAAGACCATAACAAAATTTTATTCTTTTTGTGATTCCAAAGTCTGGCTGTACATTAGAAGACTAATGGAGAAATTAAATATATACCTTCTTAGTATAAATATTTATGCATATATTATACTTATATATATAAAAGCCTAAACGACCGTTTGACCCTTAACTATGACGTGCACTGACCACTGGGGGAAGACACTCAATGCACAGGCATGGAAACATAGAAGAGACTGATGAATCTCAAAGGGAAGGGGGAGGAGGGAAGGCAGGAAGAGATTAACCAAAGATCTTATATGCATACTAGAGGCCCAGTGAATGGATTCGTGCACTGGTGAGATTCCTCGGCCTGGCCTGCAGGGATCAGACTGAAACCGGCAGTCCAACATCCCCCGAGGGGTCCAGGATTGCGAGAGGGTGCAGGACAGGCCAAGGGACCCCACTGGTGCATGAATCCGTGCACCGGGCCTCTAGTATTTAAATAAAAACCATCCACTTTTGATTATCACCTTGCTAAAAGTCTTCAGTGTAAGTACAGTCATACTATACAGTAGCTTTATATTTAGCTACTCTGTAGCTATTCTGTATATATCTTATTAGATAGAAGTATTTTAGCAGACACACTCTAATCTAGACTGTAACTATCCCAGGGCTTGTTCAAAAATATGATTTGCCATTAAATGTTAACAATAACAGAGAAGATGGTATAGATGGAACAAAATAATTCAATAAGCTTATTATATCAAGAAGTACATTTATGTCTTATAGTCTCGATGAAGACTAGGCAGTATAAGAGGGCACTGAATTTCATTAGTTTGTAAATTTAACATTGACCAGGACGCTGTGCAAGTACCAGACTTGCTGCCAAAATCTTTGGCAAATAGGTATTACTGTTGAATACATAACTATAATGATACTTTTTTTTTTTTTTGCATTTTTCCTAAAGCTACACCTATCAGTTCACAGCTCTGTCAGTCACACTGTTCAAGACTATCCTTTAGTGAATCCTACTGCTTTGTTCTGTGCCATCATATACTAGGGTCTGGTCTAGTCCGTAGCCGAATACCACACTAGCATATGCTGTCATCTCCATAACATAATGGCATTAATGATTTAGATCTCTCAAATCATGTACCCCTGTATTTCATTTGACAAAGTGACAGTTCTCAAAATGTCTTGTTGATAGCACTCTTTGACATAGTTTGGTATCATTTTCAGTCTTGAGATAATTAAGTGGGAGTTTAGTGCCATGCTAATCCTGAAGGACAGCTCATGATCAATGGTATGTTTTATTATATAAATGCTTCAGGAACAAAGTGATCAGCATAAAATTATTCATATAATGAATGCTCATAATATTTGAAGCCTACTACATTGAAGAAGTCTACCCTTTCAGGTGTCTTAATTTGGATACTTCTCTGGATCTCTACTATATACATGAGAGAGTTAGATAGAAATGGCTGAAAAACATAGGTTCTATTACACCACACCATTAATCATGAAAAATGAAATCACACAGATGCCATCTACTTTGATGTGACAACTGTACAGTAACTAGTGAAATCTTAGCTGACTTCAAACGTGTCAACTGTTAACATAAAGTCACTGAACAGTCACTGAACAGCCTAAGGCTATTCTCTCTTTGTGTGTCTGTTTTACATCTCTTATATACTGGTCTCTCTGGGGGAAATGTCACATTATGCCTAATATTCTTTCAAGGAATTCAGTTTCACACTTCAAAGGCAGGGTAAAATTCAGACAATAGTCATCACATATTAAACATGAATATAAAATAGATTGGTGACAAATAAAAGAAATCTGCTGTGGGGGAGAGGGGGGGTGGGTGGAGGTGGAAGAGGGCATAGAAGGGATAAATGGTTTATGGGGAAAAATAAATAAAGTTTAAAAACAACAAGAAATATGCTGAGCTCATTATTATATGTATATGTGCTTATTAAATAAAACAATTATCTTAGCTGCCTTATTTCACAAAACATGAAAATACAGTATTTGTTTTTGTTGCAGTTTTAAGATGTTTTTGGAGTAACTCCACTATAATCTATTGATAAAAGAGACTAGGTAGTATTATATACAAATATCTACTGCATGGGAAAGAACTCTGTATCTTGAGGATAATTCAATAAATGCCAGTGAAATGAATGAAACATTATAGTCATAAAATGTGCCTAAGGAAAAAAAAGCCCACTACTAGTACTGAGGCAATGGTATATGTTCATATTTTATTTCTGTGTTAGGGCCATACTATGAAATTTATTATATTTATTTCTTTTATTCCACATAGGCCAGCAAAAGTTCAAGTCACTGACTCACTGTGCCAGCACAAAGAAATGTTAATACTGTTCTACTGTTTTAACCTTTGGATAACATTTTCAACCTTCAGACAATTTATCTATCAGCTGCTTGACCCTTCTTAATTTTTTAACTAGGTAAAAAAGGCTTAATTTTAAGCAATCAAAACAAATTGTGATACTCACAAAATAATAAAGAATATGTTACTATATTAATATATTTACATATATTAACTTTACAAAAAATTAAAAATAAGGACACTGTATTCTTTAAATGGTGTCTTGATTACCAAATTATTTTTTTTAAATAAAGGGTAATAAGTGTGTCTGAATCACCTTACTATATCTCTACATTGCTTACTTATAAAAATCTAACATATTCCATCTATTATAAAGTGGTTTATTCCTTTGTGTATAAACGTAACACAAAGAATGACTTCTTTACTGAATGAATGACTATGAAAAGTATATAAGAGGATTCAACAATGTCAAAGAGCTCAGGTAAAGATGAACAAACATAGAATGGCTATGTGAAATAATGAGAAAGAAGGCACAGTTTGGTCAAAAGGCTTTGCTCACTAAAACTTATAAATAGATAGTATTTGGAACTATCTGATTATACATTTCAAGGATTCGATGATAGAAACCTTAATTACTTTTAAAATTTGTTTTTATTGATTTCAGAGAGGAAGGGAGAGGGAGAGAGAGAGAAACATCAATGATGAGAGGGAATCATGGATCGGCTGCCTCCTGCACACCCCTACTTGGAATCGAGCCTGCAACCCAGGCATGTGCCCTGATCAGGACAACCTTATATTACTTTAAACTGAAAGCCTGAAGCTTCTCTGAACAAAACTTTAGTGTTGTCTCCACTTACACAAAATAGAAACAGAGACAGACATTCTAATTATTATCCTATTTTAAACTCAAAGTAAGACATACAATTATAACACTTACTTTTTAAAAGGTATATTTTTGATACAGTTCTTAAAAATGGAAATAGATGACATCTGGTCAGACAATATCATGTACGGGCCACTGAGGCAACCCAGAACACATGCTGCGTTGGAAGGACAGCCCCTCAACACCGCTGGCCGTGTAGTATCTATATAATATCTATAAAGAGCCAGGGTCGTATGACTGAAGACGACCAGGCCGGAAGTCAGTGCTGGGTTGCTGTGGCGACCCAGCACTGACTGGGGCGCTGCTGATGCCCCGACCCAGCACTGACTGCCTAGGGGTCTGTGGATCAGGCCTGGAGAGAAGCCTGCAGAGAGAGGGGCAGGGTCTGATCCGTAGCCTCTGTGGCAGATGTTGATCAGAACTTGCCTTTCTTTCTCTCCTGGCCTGGCCAAGAGCCATGCCTCCATTTCTCTCCAGGCCTCCACAGGGGCTGCTGATCAGCCCCACCTTTCTGATCAGGCCCCGTTGATAGGCCCAGAGACGCTGATTGGTATAGAAACTGACCAATCAGAATCAAATCTGGGTCAACTGTGAGGAGCCAATGGCTTCCTAGGAGGAGGAGCTTTTGATGCTGACTGGCATAGAAACTGACCAATCAGAACCAAATTGGCTGGCAGAGGAAGGCAGTTGGGGGTGAGATCAGGCCTTCAGGGGAGGGCAGTTAGAGGTGATCAGGCAGGCAGAGGCAGTTAAGGGCGATCAGGCCAGCAGGGAAGGGCAGTTGGAGGTGAGATCAGACCCACAGGGGAGGGCAGTTAGGAGTGATCAGGCCAGCAGGGGAGAGCAGTTAGGGGCAAGATCAGGCCGGCAGGGAAGGGCAGTTGGGGCGAGATCAGGCCAGCAGGGGAGGGCAGTAAGGGGAGATCAAGCAGGCGGGCAAAGGCAGTTAGGGGCGATCAGGCAGGCAGGTGAGTGGTTAGGAGCCAGCAGTCCCAGATTGTGAGAGGGGTGTCCAACCGCCCACAGGGATCAGGCCTACACTGGCAGTCAGACATCCCCTGAGGGGTCCCCGATTGGAATGGGTGCAGGCTGTGTTGAGGGAAACCCCCCCACCATGCACAAATTTTGTGCACCGGGCCTCTAGTGTGGGAATAAAGACTCAGTACTGCCCTAGCATGTGTTTTATTCCAACAAAAATGAGATTTCTGGGTTGGTTTTTAAAAAATGTATAAAAAAATCTTGATTTTTAAATAGTGGTAACAGATTAAAACATTTTTAAAACATGATGCGTATAAACACCAGTAATATACTCTGGGCTAGTATATATTATATGTGTGGAAAGGAAGATAAGCAATATACTATATAATCTTCCATTCTTCACTCTCTTCACTTTTCAATTTATGGGATGTGAAAGGAAACAGGGAAGGTGAGGTCTACAATAATAAAGATAGTCTAAAATCAGGAATGAGACTGAAATAGAGAGGTAGGAGGAAGATGATGCAGCTAGGTAAAGCGGGAGGCAATTTTGATTTTTCAGACCTATCCTTCTGTGAATACTAAGGGCAAAGAAATGTTTTTTATTTTTATTTTGTATGATAAATTTGGTTTAAAAGGGGAAAAACAATCATAAACTGAGTATGCTAATATCAATAAAATATGTATCTACTTTACTTTTAAAATGAACACATTTAATTATCAAATATAGTTCAAATTTTAAATGAGAATATTTACCTATTGGATTAAAAACATGCATTTCCATGCCTGTAGGAAGTTTTTTTTCTCCGATGTGGATATTTTCAATCTTTTGATCTGTAGTATTATTCAGTGTTATTTGTACAGAGACCATCTTATCACCAAAAATGCAAGGCTGTCTTGAAAAGAAGTAATGGGCAGCTAGTCCTTTCCCACTCATGCGATGAAGCAGCACATGAGTTTTCATTGGTACAAAGACAGGAGTACTGACCTATTGCAAGTTGGAAAAAGGAAAAAAAATGAATTAGTAAACATCTACACTAATAAAAGAGAAACATGGTAATTGGTGTATGACCGCTACCCTTTTCATTGGCTAATCAGCGAGATATGCAAATTAACTGTCAGCCAAGATGGCGGCCGGCAGCCAGGCAGCTTGAAACTAACATGAGGCTTGCTTGCCTCAGTGACGGAGGATCGTTGGAGGAAACCAATGTTCCCCGCCTGCGGCTGCAGGCCTCTGAGCGGGCAGTTTAAGAAACATTGTAACAAATACCGCTGGACTTCAGCAGGCAGATTCGCAACATTGTAAGCAAAGGCCAGAGACCTACTTTCAGCCGTGGAGGCCTAAGAGCTGGAGCCAAGCCTCAAGGTAAAGGTGGCCCAGAAAAAAAAAGAAAAAAGAAAAAGAGAGCCGAAACCGGTTTGGCTCAGTGGATAGAGCGTCAGCCTGCAGACTGAAAGGTCCCAGGTTCGATTCCGGTCAAGGGCATGTACCTGGGTTGCGGGCACATCCTCAGTGGGAGATGTGCAGGAGGCAGCTGATCAATGTTTCTCTCTCATCGATGTTTCTAACTTTCTATCTCTCTCCCTTCCTCTCTGTGAAAAATCAATAAAATATATTAAAAAAAAAAAAGAAAAAGAGCGGTTGGGAACTTCAGTCACTCCCAGCCTGAAAACAGCCCTCAGCCCCTCACCCAGACTGGCCAGGCACCCCAATGGGGACCCCCACCCAGATCCAGGACACCCTTCAGGGCAAACCAGCCGGCCCCAACACCCTGAGCAGCCCTGCTCTGTGCCTGATAGGGGGGAGCTCCGCAACCCCCCCCCCCGCCCCCACGGGCCCTGCTCTGTGTGTGATGGGGTAGAGCCATAACCTCCCCATGAACCCTTCCCTGAGTGTGAGAGTGGCGGCGCCCCAAACCCCTGATCGGCCCTGCTCTGTGGGTGATAGAGGGCGGTGCCACAACCCCCTGATGGGCCCTGCTCTGTGTGTGACGGGGGCAGCGCCCCAACCCCCTGATTGGCCCTGCTCTGTGCGTGACAGGGGGTGGCGCCGCAACCTCCCCATCGACCCTGCCTTGAGTGTGACAGGGGACGGTGCCCCAACCCCCCAATTGGCCCTACCCTGAGCGTGACTGAGGGTGGCATCACAACCTCCCAATCTGCCCTGCTCTGTGCATGACGGGGCGGCGCCCCAACACCCCAATCAGCCCTGCTCTGAGCCTGACCAGGGGCTGCACCTAGGGACTGGGCCTGCCCTCTGCCACCCGGGAGCAGGCCTAAGCCAGCAGGTCATTATCTCCCGAGGGGTCCCAGACTGCGAGAGGGCACAGGCTGGGCTGAGGGACCATCCCCCCCCGCCCCCTGAGTGCACAAATTTTTGTGCATCGGGCCTCTAGTATTTAATAATTCTCTTAGAAAATATGCAAAAATTTCTAACATTAACTCTTGCTTTCCCTAAAGTATTACATAAACCACAATAACAAACATTAGCAGAACATCACATATAGGTAATTAAGTCATAAGTTTTTTGTGAAGTAAATTCTTCAAAACTATTAATTTTTCTGTACTCTGCAGACATAAATATTTTGAAAATATGTCTAATAAGAGAATCTCAGTTATATAAATATATTTTTTATTTTAGAGTTTATAAAGTTTTTTGTTAGTTTTTCCTAGGTACACTATATTTGAACATTTTGCTAATTTTAAAATTGGTTTTAATAATTTATCAGTTGATTTTCTCAGGTCTTTGAACTGTAAGACAGTCTTACTTGCCAGTAATGAACATTTTGTACCTTCATTTCCAATCCTGAGTCCTTGAACTTTTTTCACCTTGAGTTTCTTTCACTGTAAATGGAAGACTATGACCTCCTTTAAGGTGGTTTCTTCCGTTGCTTTAGTGATTAAAAAGATCTTCCCTACTTTGAGATCAGGTAACTTCTGCACTTCCATTTTTTTCTAAAGCTTTCTTTCTTTTTTTTCAAATTCAGTGAAATTGATGTAGCCTACTGACTCCATATTGAAGTACTCTTCTATAAATACTTAACCAATAGTATGTACATGATTTTTAAAAAAATATTAAAAAAAAAAATTTTCCCTGACCCCTGTACATGTAGCCATTCCTCAATGACCTTAAAGTACAAACATTCTAATTATTTATGTACCTGAGAGATAATTTTGGGCCTTGATTGAGCTATTAACCCAGCATCACATTTTTTTATTTCTTATATCCCTACAATATGATTAAATTATTTGGCAAAACAAAACATCTCTATTCCTCTTCCCTCTACTGCCCAGTATTTTCTTGCCTAATCATCTCTTTACCCTTCCACTGAACTTTAGATTTCTTTAGTTAAATTCTCTGCTCAATCTTGAATGAAATCAGAGGCAGCATAGTAAATGAAGAAATAATCCATTCTAAACTCATGTCCTGGCTATCTTTCCACTCAAAGCGGAAGTATTGCATGTGGCTTGACCTGACATGGCCAAGTTTTTTTTTTTAAAACAATTTGTAATTAACCAAGCCTAATCAAGACTATTTCCTAACAAGAGCTCTCCCAAACTAGGTTTTCTATTGTAAGTGTGAAAGTGCATATTAATCTATGCAACATGTTCACTATGCCACTGACGTCTGATGACATTAAAACCTCATCCTATATAATAAAAGGCTAATATGCAAACTGACCAAATGGCAGAATGACCGGTCACTATGACGCACACTGACCACCAGGGGGCAGACGCTCAATGCAGGAGCTGCCCCCTTAGTGGTCAGTGTGCTCCCACAGGGGGAGTGCCGCTCAGCTAGAAGCCGGGCTCATGACTAGCGAGTGCAGCGGTGGTGGTGGGAGCCTCTCCCTCCTCTGCGGCAGCACTAAGGATGTCCGACTGACGGCTTAGGCCTGTCCCTGGCAATCGGATATCGCCTGAGGGCTACCGGACTGCGAGAGGGTGCAGGCCAGGCTGAGGGACCCCCATCCCCGAGTGTACAAATTTTGTGCATTGGGCCTATAGTTAATAATAAATTAAGATTCATCCACAAAAATCCAAAAGTTAAATATCATATATACTAAATGATAGAGAGTGTCTTCAAAGCATCATTAAAGTATAGTATTCCTTTTCCAAAAGTTTAATCCATACGGATGGACAATTTAAAATATAACCTAATAAATACTTAGGCAAATTTTAAATTTTGGCTATATAAAGTAATAAACAACTGGCCTATGCGTCCTATTTTGGCTGTTTGATGATAATAACAATAGTCTAATATTTTAAGTTTTCAAAGCACTTTCACTTTTAAGTGTAGGTTCTTTTCCTTATAGAAAAATTATTTTCAAAACTCTTCTGTTTCAATGCACACACTAAGTTCTATTTCCTTTACAAATTCGGGGGTGTGAGTGGGGGTGGGAGGTGGTGGTGGTGGTGATTAGCACAACCTAAAACAGCAAACCTTAGCAGTAAACATTCACTCTTAGAGTGGGCATCATAAAAATAAGCAAATGGACAGAGAACGTGTGTGTAAGTTTACACGAGTATACCGTATATACATAATATATTTATAGGTTTACACTCAGCAAAAAAATCTTTTTCCCCCATAAATTCCCATATCACTGAGGCTATGACAATCAACTTTAAACATACGCCCTTAAATAGATAATTATATTTTTCAGTTTCTTATGTTTATTCTCTTAACTAAAGAAGCATATTGGAAAAAGTAACCATCTTAGTGTTGTTGTTTTTTCCCTTCGTTGTTCCAGAGACACAGTTTTCATTATCTCCTTAAATACATGTTGATACAGCCAATCATGTGGATGTAAAGTACAGCATAGGGAATATAGTCAATAATATTGCAATAATGATGTATGTGTCCGATGGGTACTAGACTTATCAGGGACATCACTTCATAAGTTATACAAGTGTCTAATTACTACGTTGTACACATGAAATTAATATATTGTATGCTAACTGTAATTGAAAAATTTTAAGAAGTGAAAAAAACTCATGAAAGCTTGGGCAACATATCATATGGGGAAATAAAGCTAAAAGTTGGAGGGAGGCAAGTGTACAGTAGAATGAAAAAAGCAGGACAGAAGCAGGGGTTCAGTTTACAAGCAGCCAGGAATCAGCAATCCAAATATCATAAGGTGCTGAGTAGATGCGCCACGCCTGAAGTCATTTAAGAGCTATCAACATGTCTTGGTTGTATTGAGTCTCTCTCTCAATCTAACCCTGTGAAACATGCCCTTAATATCTGTGCTTTTTTCTACCTCGTCTCAAACTTCTGCACCTTTATTATAATAGCTAAAAAGATGTGCAAAGGAAGACAAACAGTATGATTCTCTCTACTCATTTTCCCGCACTCAACCAAGTTCAAGAAGCACTGAATTCAACATTAAAAATGTCCTTCCTGACAATCTTGAAAGGTTATGTGTGATAATACAGAGTTCTAGGTCCTTCTACAAGAAGTAGCATCACACCTGGCACTTTGTGCTAATAATATATACTTCTTTTTTATCTACAGAAAGAAGCTAACTGAAAAGGTTTGTGTTTTTTTTAAAAAAAATCTGCTTTCTAAGTTCATACAAGTCATATTAAGCCAACCCCCTCTAGTATCTAGATCAACTACATGTGACATTTTGTTCAATAAACCCAGTAGACTCCATAAATCCTTCACCATTTCCCATGGCTAATACAATTAATCCTGACAGGAAAGCAAGATTTTATTTTATTTTTATTTTTTAATATATTTTATTGATTTTTTACAGAGAGGAAGGGAGAGGGATAGAGAGCCAGAAACATCGATGAGAGAGAAACATCGATCAGCTGCCTCCTGCACACTTCCCACTGGGGATGTGCCCGCAACCAAGGTACATGCCCTTGACGGGAATCGAACCCGGGACCCTCGAGTCCACAGGCGGAGGCTCCATCCACTGAGCCAAACAGGTCAGGGCGGAAAGCAAGATTTCAGTTCAATATTTTGTACATCTGATTAGATACCTATATTCCAGAAACATATATATATATGATCTGTGGATGCTTGTATTCTAAGATATTAAACAGTGTGAATGGCTTTTCCGACTTCACATTTTATAAACATAAATTTCATAAATGTAAAAAAACACATACATCGTAAGTTAATTATAGAATGACCTATATTTGGATTGTGAAAATGACAGTTTTGGGGAAAAAGGTAGATATTTAACAAGTTTGAGCAAAACTGATCTTGGGCAGGGGTCAGCAAACACAGCCCACAAGCCCAAATATGGCATTTTATCGAGTTTTGCTGGCACAGCCCTACTCGTTCACTTACACGTTGTCGATGGCTGCTGTCCAATGGTAGAGCTGAGTCACTGCAAAGCTAACATATTCACTATCTGGACCCTTTACCGAAAAAGTATGCTGACCCCTGTTCTAGGGGCACAGTGTTACACCCTTGCTTCTCCCCTCCCTTTCCCTGTCAACAGGGAACAATTCTCCACAGGTCTCTTATATTTCTGCATGTTTTCTGAACAAAGGCATTAACTACTTTGCTCCTGACAATTTTTTTCAAGGATGTTTGTATAGCAAACAGCCTTTGGGAACAGGTAAACGCCCCTCTCTGCGGCAAAAGTAAGACAGGTTTGCGATAGCCCTTTATAAGACTCGGATCTTCTATACGCTGGCTCCTCTTGGTGTGTAAAGCAGCACACTGCACGTGCAGTCACCATCTGGCCTTCATCGTGTCACCCCATAGAAGCTACGCAGATGGTGGTATTCTGCCACAATAGGCCACTGCATTGCTGTGAGTAATCAATTACCTGTGTCCTCTATAGGTATCTGTGAAACTGTCTCAGGCTAACCTGTTATCTTGCAAGTAGGTAACATCTCATACCCTTCACAGTTCTTAATACCCCCTCACCCCTTTTTCGGTCACTTAACATTCCCAGATCCACTTTCTGCAAAGAGCTACATTAACACTTAATAGGGCTATCTATCACATATATACAGCTGTGCAATGGCACCTGACTGAGGGGTGTATGTGAGCTTAAATTCCAGCTTACAATCAAGGGTTGCCATTTTGGAGTCTATATAATGGCACCATATGAGTGAGTGGCTTTGCTAAAGACACTACAGAGTAGAAGCTATTTTTTTTTTCTTTTGACTTCCTTTATGAAAGTCCATGCTATCACCCAGTCAACTCTATCTATGGATTTCTGAAGTGTCATGATGTGTTCTGAGAGCTGACAGGAAGTGCCAAGTGAGCTCCGTGGCCTGAAGAATAGGAATACAACGTCCAGGGCCGCTCCGACCTGTTTGGAGACTCAGTGTTGGCCTTCTTCCCGCAGCAGTAAGTACGGAACTGTCTGCTCAGCACACCCTGCCATCTTCTAGGAACCTTGCTGTGTTCAGTTCCAGATGAAGCTGGCATGTTCTCATGCCACCTCATGACCTGGCCACGGTTAATTTGTTCAGAAATGGGCACAAGGCCTGGTGTGTCCGTTTCTGAGGATTTATGGGTTTGGGACCTGGGAAGTCGATCGAGTCTCTCTCAAATGGCTAAAATTCTGAGATTTAAAACTCTAATGTCTGTGGCCTTAGTCTTGCCATATTGTTCAGCTAAAAATAATATGTAATTTTCTTATTTATTATTAGAGGCCCGAAATTCATGCACGGGTAGGGTCCCTAGGCCTGGCCGGCTATCAGGGCCAATCGGGGCCTTCCTTCCTCTGGCTGTCGGCTGGGGCCTTCCTTCATTCCACCACCACCCCCTGGTGGTCAGCACACATCATAGCGAGCGGTCGAACTGGTGAGCTGAACTCCCCAGGGGACAATTTGCATATTAGCCTTTTATTATATAGGATGTTGATCTGCCTCCCCACTTATTCCCCATTTTTATGTTCAATTGTATAGAACATAATTGTATCCCTTTTCAAAATCAAAGCATAATTTTACTATTTTAAATGATTACAGAGATTTATAGATACTATAGCTCTAGTGTTGGTCATAACTATACTTTAATAGATGCTGAGTGTTCAATTATAACAGTTTCTAAAAATATTAGTCTTACAGAGCATCTGTGATGACAGGTGGAGATTATCAATATTAATATTTGTTGGTTTTAGGATATGACCTGACCAGAAATTTTCTATTTTATATAACTAGTGGCCTGATGAACGAATTCATGGACAAGTGGGGTCCGGCCGCCCCGCCCCAATTGGGGCCAATCAGCCAGGCCGGCCGTGGGTAGGGGATGCGGGCGGTTGGCTGGCTGGCCCTGCCCCCTGGTCAAGGGGGCAATTTGCATATTAGCCTTTTATTATATAGGATTGTAAAAAAGAAAAAGGAACAAGTGCCATATTTCTTGAAAGCACACACAAAGAAAAACATTAGCTAGAAAGACTCCTATGATACAAACACTAATTCCCAAAACATCTAGCTTTAGGTAACAGCATTATTTCCCATTAAATATTAAAACTTGTATAAAGAGGATAGTAGGAAAGACAATATTTGAAAACATTAGTTTTGATTTAATTATTTAACTGCTAATGTTCAAAGAAGTAAAAATCTAGCTGCATTATAAGTAAATAATATGGGCCATCCTCACTACGATCCTTGAGGAGGTAATTAGTTCAGTAACTGTAATAACTCTAAAATAAAAAGCCTCCTTCTGGAGTTAACTGAACAAAAAGCATCAAGTAAGAATGAGGTAATTCTCTACAAATCTTTACACAGCATATGTTTAAATAATAAAACCCGTTTGTGTACCTTTAGATGGTTTATGAAAATAACCAATCAATTTTGCAGACACAACATTATTTCTAAAGGAAATCTATGTGACTCATGATGCCTGTAGATACACAGAGACAAACCACACATATTTTATCAGTTTATTACAGTAAGCAAATAAGCGTGGAATGAGAGTGCACATAACTGTCTACTTAGCGCTTACTGAAACATTTATAAGAGCTGTTATCTCCCTAATAACAGACAGACAGCATGCAATTTTAGAGAGGAGAAAAGCTTCATATTTTTTAACACTTCACTAAAAAGTAACTGAAGAGTGTAAAATGAAAAATACTCTGTGCAGTTAGCTGGTAATGGACCATATTATCAACTCAAGTTAGATTTATAGGATACAAACCAGTCACTAATAGTTATTTTATGACATAGCATGTCTGCTTTTTTTTGAGATTATTAAGATTAAAGTTGTAAAACTTCTTTTGAACATAGCTGCTCCAAATGATTGAATTATAAAATTTAAATAAGAATTGAAAAATAAAACACAGAATATCAAGTAGGTGACTAAGAATAAACCTTGTTCAATGTCTGCATTATTATTTCAAAGCTGACATATCCATGTAAAGCTTTATGAAACAATGTTTTCCAGCCTTTTATGCTTTAATCCATAGTTAGTCGCTTAATCATTTCTACATATTTTCAATGTATTCTGGTTTTGGACTTAAAAAAATGAAGATCTGCAGTACATAAAAGGCTCTCTTTGTATCTAGCTTTGTTTTATTTATTTTATAGCATATCTATTTAGATATATGATTTATAAAAATGACCAGAGATACAGTTTCATCTTTAAAATTAGGATTTTTAAAATCAAATGTGTGTCTCAACTGATAGAGCTGTAATGCAGAAAGCTACAGTATTGTCTTATTTACCCAGTAAATTATAGAAAGTGAGTCTATTTTACCTTTAATCCATAGTATTGGGCCTAGTACTTAGTATAGGGTTCAAAAAGATCAAAGTGGCCCTGGATGGCTTGGCTCAATGGATAGAGTGTTGGCCTGCAGACTGAAGGGTCCCAGGTTCGATTCCAGCCAAGGGCACATGCCTGGGTTGCAGGCTTGATCCCCAGTGGGGGACGTGCAGGAGGCAGTCACTCAATGATTCTCTCTTATCATTGATGTTTCTATCTCTTTCTCCCTCTCCTTTCCTCTCTAAAATCAATAAAATGTATTTTTTTAAAAAAAGATCAAAGTGCAAATGTGTTTAACTCTTACCTATAATGATAAACATAGGCTCAAAGAAATAGATTTCAATCTCCCATCAAATATTACTTTAAATAAATGGTTTATAACCCCAAAATAACTTCCTCCTTACACAGAGGTGGTCAAAAGTAGGTTTATAGTTGTAATGTAAATAATAACACAAGAATAAATTCCACGTTCTGTGTACTCAGAACTGTAAATCTACTTTTGCCCACCCCAGCCTATGTAAATCTAGGTATTCTAGAAAATACTTATGATAATTCCTTATATTTTATTTTAGTAATCAATATATATTCTGGAAAACATAAAACTGCTTTTTACCTTTTATTTTGGTAATAATATACATTATAAAAAATGTACTTGCAGAAAGAGCCAACTATATTATCAACTGACATTTAATAAGTATCTTACTTCATGGATGGTATTAAGCAGGAGCCAGGAAACTACACCAGTGGATAAAATTTAGTCCACTGCCTGTTGTTATATAGCCTGTAAACAAAGAATGGTTTCTGCATTTTTGAATGATTGGAAAAAAGAAAAATAACATTTTTTGTTACACTAAAGTCATATGAAATTCCAATGTCAATGTCTATAAATAAAGTTTTATTGAAACACTGCCACATTCAATCAGTTATACATTGTTTATGACTGCCTTGGTATTAGAATGGCAGAGCTCAGTAGTTAGCGCCTGCAGGGCTGAAATTATTATCTTGCCTTTTACAACATTTGCTGACACTCTGGTATAGAATGTATTCAATTTACATTGGTGTTGAGATGAAGAGGAAATTACTTTATAATAATATCCTACTAGAGAGGAACCAAGATGGTGGCATAGGTACACACTTGTACTTGCTGCCTTGCACAACCACATCAAAAATACAACTAAAAGACAAAATGGATATAATCCAGAACCATGGGAAGGCTGGCCGAGTGGAAATTCTACAACTAGAAGGAAAGAGAAAGTGCATTGAAGCTGGTAGGAGGTGCGGAAGTGCAGAGGTATGGAGGTGTGCACGGAAACGGGCTGGCAACTGGGTACACTATTTTCTTTTTCAATTGGGAGGGAGATACAAGCTCCCAATTGCTTTGAACTCCAGTTCAGGGCGAGACTTTGGGGACACAAACTCATACAGGGAGAAACAAGACTGTCTGGCATCAGGGCGGAATGTGAGGGCAGCTTTCTCGCAGAGGTGCTTGCAGTGATCATTGTTCCTGCAAAGGGCCACAGGACACAGAGACCCCAGGACCTCTTCTAGCCAGAGCAGGCTGGCAGTCATTGCTGTTTGCTCCGCCCTGATGACTCCCTGAGACCCCACCCCACCCAATTTACAACCCCACCCAAGCTGTGCAAAGAGGCTTTTACATATGAATGGCCTGTTCTTTTGCAATCTAAAACTTAAACTGCAGCTGGGTCAAAGAGCTCCAAAGCTTCCAAAAGGAGACCTAGACAGCAGCCTGCATTGCTTCACAGCTGGGCCTCATTTGGGCACTTCCAAACCCCAACAAAGAGTAGGAATCTGCAGATCTCTCTGTAGCTCCTGCTGGGTGGCCGCAAGCAGTGGCTGACCTTGCACCTCCTTAGAGATCCAAGAGCCAGTGTACCCAGTGGTCAGAGTGAGACCATACTAGAGTACAACTCTGCATATCCATAAGCGACACACTCAGGGGGCAGACTCAGTGTGCACCAAAACTCCACTGAAGCAAGTCCTGCTCCATAAGGGTGTCTCAAGCACAGCAGTTCTCCCACTGTAGACACAGCTGGTCCTCACAACCAACTGGCCTGGTGGTCAATTCCTCCCAGTGATACCAACAGCAATCAAGACTTAACTACAAGAAGACTGTGCACACAGCCCACAAAGGGGTGCATCAAGAGTGTCCACCTCAGGTAATTGGGGAGGCTGAGCCACTTGGGCCCTATAGGTCACCTAGAGCACAAAGCCACTCTATTAACACAGGGAAGCAGCCAAAATGCGGAGACATAGAAACAGGTCACAAACGAAAGAAATGGAGGAAAGCAAACGACTGGATATAGAGTTCAAACCCACGGTTATAAGGTTACTCAAGAGTCTTCTAGAAACCTCCAAGAAATTTAGTGAGACCCTCAAGGCTATGAAAAAGGACCAATTAGAAATTAAGCATACACTGACTTAAATAAAGAATAATATACAGAGATCCAACAGCAGACTAGAGGATAGCAAGAATCAAGTCAAGATTTGAAATACAAAGAAGCAAAAAACACCCAACCAGAAAAGCAAAATGAAAAAAGAATCCAAAAATATGAAGATAGTAAAAAGCCTCTGGGACAACTTCAAGTGTGCCAACATCTGAATTATGGGGATGCCAGAAGAAGAGAGAGAGCAAGATATTGAAAACCTATTAGAAGAAATAATGACAGAAAACTTCCCCTACCTGGTGAAAGAAATAGACTTATAAGTCCAGGAAGCACAGAGAACCCCCAACAAGAGGAATCCAGAGAGGACCACACCAAGACACATCATAATTAAAATGCCAAGGGCAAAAGACAAAGAGAGAATATTAAAAGCAGCAAGAAAAAAACAGTTACCTACAAGGGAGTACCCATACAACTGTCAGCTGATTTCTCACCAGAAACCATGCAGGCCAGAAGGGAGTGGCAAGAAATATTCAAAGTGATGAATAGCAAGAACCTACAACCAAAATTACTCTACCCAGCAAAGCTATCATTTAGAATTGAAGGTCAGATAAAGAGCTTCACAGATAAGGAAAAGCTAAAGGAGTTCATCACCACCAAACCAGTATTATATGAAATGCTGAAGGGTATTCTTTAAGAAGAGGAAGAAGAAGAAAAAGGTAAAGATAAAAATTATGAACAACAAAGTGATAATACATATCTATCAACAAGTGAATCTAAAAATCAAGTGAATAAAAAGTGTGATGAACAGAATAAACTGGTGAATATAATAGAATCAGGGGCAGAGAAAGGGAGTGGACTGAGAATTCTTGGGGGGAAGGGGGTGGGGAGATGAGGAGAGGGACTCGCCCAAAGTCGTACACCTATGGACGAGGACAGAGTGGGGGTAAGGGCATGGGGTGGGGTGGGAACCTGGTGGAAGGGAGCTATGTGGGGAAAAAAGAGGAACAACTGTAATAATCTGAACAATAAAGATTAAAAAATAAAAATAAAAATAATAATAATATCCTACTTTTTCTCCTCCCCAAATATAATCTGTAAGCTTCACTGTCAATACTTTTAAGAGATCTGAAATGATGCATACATACTTTTATTTACCACTTCCATGAAAAAAACAACAACAAAAAAAACAGTTCCCGAAACTGGATACAAATATGTTATACTAGAGGCCCGGTGCACAAAAATTTGTGCACTCGGGGGGGGGGGTGGTCCCTCAGCCTGGCCTGTGCCCTCTAGCAGTCTGGGACCCCTCGGGAGATAACGACCTGCTGGCTTAGGCCTGCTCCCTGGTGGCAGAGGGCAGGCCCAATCCCTAGGTGCAGCCCCTGGTCGGGCTCAGAGCAGGGCCGATTGGGGGGTTGGGGCGCCGTCCCCTGTCACACTCAAGGCAGGGTCGATGGGGAGGTTGTGGAGCAACCCCCTGTCACACACAGAGCAGGGCCCATCAGTGGGGTTGGGGCTCTGTACCCTGTCACGCACAGAGCAGGGACCATCAGGGGGTTGGGGTGCTGCCCTCTATCACCCACAGAGCAGGGCGGATCAGGGGGTTGGGGCGCCACCACTCTCACACTCAGGGCAGGGCTGATGGGGAGGTTATGGCTCTACCCCGTCACACACAGAGCAGGGCCGGGGGCGGGGGGGTTGGGGCGCCGCACCCTGTCGCCCACAGAGCAGGGCCCGTGGGGGGAGGGGAGCTCCCCCCTATCAGGCACAGAGCAGGGCTGATAGGGAGGTTGGGGCCCCGCCCCCTGTCACACACAGAGCCGCAGGGCAATCAGGGGGTTTGGGCGCTGCCCCGTCACGCTGATCCCGGTGCCGGGAGGCCTCGTGGCTCCGCTGATCCCGGTGCTGGGAGGCATATTACCCTTTTACTATATAGGATAGAGGCCTGGTGCACGGGTGGGGCCGGCTGGTTTGCCCTGAAGGGTGTCCTGGATCAGGGTGGGGGTCCCCACTGGGGTGCCTGGCCAGCCTGGGTGAGGGGCTGAGGGCTGTTTTCAGGCTGGGAGTGACTGAAGCTCCCAACTGCTCCTTTTTTTCTTTTTTCTTTTTTATTCTGGGCCAGCTTTAGCTTGAGGCTTGGCTCCAGCTCTTAGGCCTCCGGCTGAAAGTAGGTTTCTGGCCTTTGCTTACAATGTTGCCAATCTGCTGGCTGAAGTTGGGCGTATTTGTTACAGAGTTTCTTAAACTGCCAGCTCAGAGGCAGCGGTAGGCGGGAACGTTGGTTTCCTCCGTCACTGAGGCAACCAAGCCTCATGTGAGTTTCAAGCTGCCTGGCTGCCGGCCGCCATCTTGGCTGACAGTTAATTTGCATATCTCGCTGATTAGCCAATGAAAAGGGTATCGGTCGTACGCCAATTACCATGTTTCTCTTTTATTAGATAGGATACTCTTATATACGTTTTACTATTCTTTCCAATATATTTTTTTCTGACTTTCCTTTTAAGGGTCTTAATAAAAACAAAACTGAGTCTGGTTTTCAAAGTGCTTAGCAGAAAGATTCCTGTAATTGGTTAGAATAAATTTCATTAGAACCAGTACATTTTACCTAAGGACATGTGCTGTGTTATTTGATCGATGTGATAATCACTTGACCTTAACAGTTCTATTGCTTTCTCATTGACAGTATCAATGACATAATATAAAAAAATAAAAAATAAAAAATTTGGTGTGGTCTTCCACTGTAACCAAGTTTAGAATCTTGGCATTATTGTTGACATCCTCATTGCCCTCCAACAACTAGTTGACAAGTTTGATGTCTCTTGTATTCATTTCCTTCTTTTCTGTCCATCTACCACCAGCCTAAGCTGGTTCAGGTCATCATTGACATTTAAAACACTAAAAAAAATTTTTCTTTCAAATTGCAAAAGTAGTGCATGTTTATTGAAAGTTATTTCAAACTGTATGGGAATATAAGCAAAATCCCCCTTAGGTTTAAGCATAATTAACATTTTGTGTCCCTCCCAATCTTTTGCTCCCTTCTGCTTGCTCATTCAAATTGGTCTCCCTGCCTTTAGATCCCTTCCGCACCAATCCATACCACAGATTCCTGTAAAAAGAAGTCTTTTAAAATGTACCTCCCTTATATGCTTAGTGAGGTGTGGTGCAAAGTGCTTGGCTTTGAAGCCAGACAGACCTGAGCTGAAACTCCGGCTCTGTAACTTATAACCTCTATGACACTAAAAAAATTAACTCTAGGGACTTCAATGTTCATAATGTGAAATGGGGAAATTACCATCTTACTTCAGGGTTGTTGTAAATCTAGGCTAAACATAAAAAGAAAATTTGGAGGAAAGTAGTGCCTGAGGAACATGACAGGCACGAGTGAGGGAGTAAAATCAGATTTCAGAATTAAAATAAAAGTGTGTGGGGCTACAATTCAGTACAGGAAAGTTATGAAAACTAAGCAGGTCAAGAGGCTGTGACACATTGCACAAATTAATGTGTACATGGAAGTCTCCTAGGATGAATGTGGGGTGGAGAGATTATGCGTAAGATACCGAGATCTTCACTGAATGTGGTAAGTGATGAAGATATCCCAAGATGAGAATGACAAGAAAGGGAAAGGGTATAGTAAGATGGGATGGGCCAATAAAAACAAGGGAAATGAGGATAAAAAGGGAATGGCCTAGCCCAGTGATGGCGAACCTTTTGAGCTCGGTATGTCAGCATTTTGAAAAACCCTAACTTAACTCTGGTGCCGTGTCACATATAAAAATTTCTTGATATTTGCAACCATAGTTAAACAAAGATTTATATTTTTGATATTTATTTTATATATTTAAATGCCATTTAACAAAGAAAAATCAACCAAAAAAATGAGCTCGCGTGTCAGAGATGACATGCGTGTCATAGGTTCGCCATCACTGGCCTAGCCCTAGCTGGTTTGGTTTAGTGGACAGAACATCAGCTGTGGACTAAAGGGTCCCAGGTTCGATTCTGGTCAAGGGCACGTGCCTGGGTTGTAGGCTCGATCCCTGCATGCAAGAGGCAGCCAATCAATGATTTTCTCTCATCATTGTTATTTCTGTCTCTCTCCCCCTCTCCCTTCCTCTCTGAAATCAATAAAAAATATTAAAAAAAATTTTTTTAAAGGGAATGGCCTAGATGCAACAGCTGGGAGCTTCATATAAACACTCCTGCTGGAAATAATGACTTTGTCAAAGACAGAATTATAGAGCATTCTGAGTCAGGAGGTCATGCTGAGAATACTTCCTATAGGACAGCAAGACCCAAATGGAAAAGCTAGGCTATGTAACAGTACTTTATAAAAGTATGTGAGGGAGGGAAATTGTTAGCTGTTCAACATATTTTACTCATGGGACCACTGCATCTAAAAACTGGCCATGCTGCTTGTATTTAAAGGAATGTAGTGAGGAAAAAGGGGGCTATGGATCTCATCTGGATGAAGTCCTGGAGGAAGAAAAAAAGTGTGTCTTAGATGATGTGCTAATTGGAAAAGCAGCTTTATTACAGCTACTTTAATTTCAAGAGGTCTCTTTAGGGATGCTTTCCTTGAATCTGATAGAGGGGAAGAGGATGCTTTTATATCATGGATGCCGATTAGAGGTGCCATAGCTGCTGAGGAATTCCTGCCATAGAACAAGAATGGGGAAATGGGTCCTTCAAGACCAGAAACACACACACACATGTCCACACACACACACACACACGTATGTTTATTTCTGCCTGATCTGTGCATGTATATTTTAAATGCTTCAGTGAGAAGGTAGGGATGGGGAGAAGAATGTGATTTATTACACAGAAGCCTTAGAGTCTTTGCAGTCCATGTCTGTGGTAGCAAACCTTTTGATGACCCAGCTTTCTTTTCATTAAAGTCTTGAATTTTTCTGGATCAAGTGCTGGGATTAGGTCCTAGGTACTCATACTTCAGCACTGGCCCATGTATTCTGAGGCTGTACATTTTTTTCTTGACATATGGAGCATTTTTCTTCAGAAGTAAGGAAGGCTATACTTCCTTCTTGTCAGGCAGAGTTAGAGTTGGCAGTGGTAAGAAAGAAAACACTAAATTTTAAGTTAGAAGGCATTCAAGTTATTTGATAAGAAGAAAACTAATTTATCTTAGTTTGAATTTGTAAAATAAAGGGTTAACACTACCTAATTCATAGGATTGTTTTATAAGGATTCATAGAAATGCTGCATATGAAAGTGTTTTGTTGATTAAAGTACTCTTCTTCCATTATTATTAAAGATGACATTTATTAGCATAAGGGTAAAAATAGTGGCAGAATTAAGATGGGATTTAATACTTTTAAGCATCATTCCTGCCAAGCAATAAGCTATGATTCCTTTTTCAATATACACAAAATGTTCCTCGTGATAAAGAAAAATAAAGGTCAGCAATGCAAGCAAGTGGAGAGATTTTTTTCTATTCTTCAGAGCTCTGAATAGGAAGTAGGAAGAACCAGCATTTATTTCTTCCCAAAGATTAATGATAACTGAGGAAATTTTTGTAAATATGATCTTAGTTATGAATCAGTATCCTTAGTCAACAGAATAACTTTCTTTTTTTAAAATATATTTTTATTGATTTCAGAGAGGAAGGGAGAAGAGAGATAGATAGAAACATCAACAATGAGAGAGAATCACTGATCGGCTGCCTCCTGCACGCCCCCTACTGGGGATTGAGCCTGCAACCCAGAAGTGCGCCCCTGGCAGGAATCAAACCCGGGATCCTTCAGTCTGCAGGCCAACGCTCTATCCACTGAGCCAAACCAGTTAGGGCCAGAATAACTTTCAAAAGCAAGCCAATAAAAGGAAATTAGGATTGTCATTAAAATATCTGTCATCTAATAAGCTAGAAACCTGAAAGTGGATTTCAAAGCAAAGGAATCTCAGGAAAAGTCTGGACGTCGTAACATCTCAATGCTTTGAGATATTTTATATTTCTTTACTTTATCAGAAATACAGTATTAATAAAACCTCTACCATCTACATATCTATCTTCAGTACTAAACTTATAGAATTCCATTTTTATACTAAGGAAAAGAAATTAACTCAGTATTTGAACATACTGAAAAGAGAAATGAAAAATATCACTAAAGAAAAAGTAATGAATACAATCTGAAGCAGCTGGATGGGGTACTACACCGTATGTCAAGAGACCTGGTTATGGTTTCAACTCAGCCATACACGCTTAGTGAGACCTCAGCTAAACCACAGCCTCACTGAGCTTCTGTTTTTCTCTTCTGTAAAATGGGGCTAGTTATACATATCCTGTCTGTTTCACTGAGTTCTGAAATTGATTTTTAAGCTGTTCAATAAAAAACATTATTGGGATTATTAGTAAATTGAATTTTCAGTCAATGTTAAAACACCAATGTCATATAACATAAGGTCAGGAAGTTAAAAGTATATATCAAAAAGCTGAATCACCAATGGAGAAGGGCTTTAAAAAACAATAGTGCTGTATTTATTGACAGTACCATCCAGAGGCCTTTAAAAAGCAATCCCTTCCCCCATGTCCTTTTTCTCTGTGTTAGTTGTGGGTGAACAGGACTGTTCTCTAAAAGGTTTCTAAATGATGTTGATGTTAAAAAATATAGTATCACCATTTAACAGCCTTTTAAAGAGCGGTCCCTAGTATGGTCTTTGTTAACAACAGAGGGAGGAAGGGACTATTTTTTTCAAAGGCTTTTAGAGGATGTTGTTAAAAGAATATATAGTGACATCATTTAAAAGCCTTTTAAATAATTGTTCTCCTTCCCTCCCAATTGTAATGTCCTTGGCTTTCATTTATTTTGTACTATAAGCCGAAAGTGGACATGCCAATATATTACTGGCCATGGCAGGCATTTGTTGGATGGAGAATGATGTATTGCTTTTTAAAAGGTTGGTGTCCAGAAATAAATCCAACTCTTCAAGAACATGGTACCATTTTTATACAGGATACTGCCCACCCACCTTGTCATTTGTTTGTCTGCTCTAAGAGTGTACTGAAGATATCACCCAAACAAGTAAGGAGTCAGAGCTAAGTCATTCCAAGATTACTGTGGCATGAATATAGTCCTACCATCCTCTTTTACTTGAGTTAACTCTCCATCCAACTCAGGGCAGAATCTAACTTTCAGCTCCTCACTTGCTATCTTTATTAAACTGTTTCTGCCACTATTCCTTTAATTTTAGACTTTACCCTGTGACGAGGCAGCAGTGGGCTCTTAGGTTCCTCCCATATTAAGCTCAGGGAAGAAGAAATTAAGTCAACCATTTGGTTTAAAGCCCGAAGTCTGACAGCCAGTGTACTTTGAGGTAGGTTAGCGTATCTTTCACATAACATACCAAAGAAAAAACAACTACCCCTAGGGATCCAATCATAGGATTGGAAACAATTTTCCATCTCTTCTTGTGTGCGGTCTTTTCAGAAAGTGTCATTTCAAGAATAGGAATTCCTACATCTATAACACATTAATGAAATAATAAGCCTTTAAAAAATCTAAAGCACAGTCCTCCAATTTTAATTCTAAAGTTTAGTGCATCCCTTACTTTTTATCAATTTTGCACATAGATCTCCCTGGTTAGTTCCTGATTTACTTATGATTTAATGTAATAACCATATGATTTAGTTAAACATCGAATACTACCCATAATACAATGCTCAGCTCAAGCCCCAATTTGTTCATTCAACTCTTTCTGACCATACTTCCAGCTCAAAATGGTATTACTCACATTCTATTTTGATATTTTTTATAGTTTAATTTTCATATTATAATTTAACTTTATGGATTTCATATTATTTAACCTTATTCTTCTGCGCCATGTAAATAAAGTGCTAAGCCTAGACAATTTCTTTGCACATTTTTGCATAATTAAAAAATGTAAATAACTTTTGAATTCTCTCCTGCCTTAATAGTACAAGTTAGTCGCCAAAGCCGGTTTGGCTCAGTGGATAGAGCGTCGGCTTGTGGACTGAAAGGTCCCAGGTTCGATTCCGGTCAAGGGCATGTACCTGGGTTGCGGGCACATCCCCAGTAGGAGATGTGCAGGAGGCAGCTGATCGATGTTTCTCTCTCATCGATGTTTCTAACTCTCTATCTCTCTCCCTTCCTCTCTGTAAAAAATCAATAAAATATATTTAAAAAAAAAAATAGTACAAGTTAGTTATTTGTGCTTATATTTATATTTCAGAGTAGTATATACTTAAATGTTTTAAAATATTTTAAAGCCTCTGCATAAAATTCATGTCATTTGAGGTTTGTTTCCATTACCTACTGAGATAAATCAATGAAAAATGCTACTATAATTCTGATTCTAATAAGTATAAACTGATAAATTTTGAAATAAAAATTCTGATTTTAAAAAAGCATAAAAATAGCATGAGGAAAATATAAATATATGAAATTAGCCTAATATGATTGATCTGAAAATTTCAGCTGGCAAAATTCCTATAGCAGGGCTCCACTGGAATTGTGGGTATAGTGAGTGCCATGGTGCCATCAAGGTCAAGATCAAAGAGTACCCCGTTATGTGCGGCAAGGCACCAGAATGATCTCCAGAAAAGCCAGGACCCTACTTTTCCTCTCCTCTGTAATTTGATAGGTGAGGCATGAGTATGAGTCATCTTCCTCTCCCCACAGGGTCTATAAGTGAATTGGTATACAAAATCATGTCCTCCCAAAAGTATCCATGTCACACCCCACAGAACCTATGTCTACGTAATAATGCATGACAAGGGGGAATTAACCAACTGAATGTGAAACGGGAAAATATTCCTGGGCTATCTGGGTGAGCCATGTAATTACATGAATCTTGTAACAGAAACAGCGAGGCAGGAGCCAGTGTCAGAGAGACGCAGTGTAAAAACAACTCAATTGGTCACTACTGGCTTTGAAGATGGAGGTGCCCTGAGCCAAAGAGTGTGGCCAGCCTGGAAAAGCTGGAAAAGGCAAGATAGAGGATTCTCCCCTAGAGCTTCCAGAAGGGAACACAGCCTTGCTGACACCTTGATTTTAGCTCAGTGAGTCCCATTTTGGGCTTCTGACCTCCTGAACTGCAAGATAATAAATTCACATTGTTATAAGCCACCATGTTTGTGGTAATGTGTTACATCAGCAATAAGAAACTAATAAAGGTATTTGATGCCTAGTTGAAAACTACTGTTCTGAATGTTTGTGTTGTAAAATCTACCTATGGGTCTATGGCACAAATGTTTATTTGTATACATTTTTCAATGGCCAATCTGTGATCTGAAAAACATCAAAAATTCTGCTTTACCTATAGTATTTCCACATTGGACTTAAGCTTGAACACCAATGAATTTGAGTGGCTCTCAAACCTGGACAGTTATTTGTCAGAATCGTTTAGAGAACTGGTTTTTAAAAATGCCCCTCCACCAATAACCTTTCTATATTTTAAACGAGCATACTGAGTTGATTTTTATCCATTCAGTTAACACAGTGGTTCTCAACCTTGGCTGCACATTAGAATCACCTGGGAATCTTTTTAAAATCCTGATTTCTGGGCCTCATTCCGGAGGAGAGCTTCCAGAAAGGAACACATTCTGGAGGATGAGGCTCAGAAATCGGGATTTTAAAAAGATTCCCAGGTGATTCTAATGTGCAGCCAAGGTTGAGAACCACTGAGTTAATAGGTACTGAAAACCAATTAAAAAAAAAAAATGATGAACTGTCTTCCAAAGGCTCCAACCTAATGCACTGCATGCTATCTAAGACAACCTACTGTCCCTCTTTAGTTAGTATATATTATTAGTCTTTTTGATCAAATAGGAACATTCTGTATGAGTTCTGTACAAACAAAAGGAGATTTTTGTAAGCAGTAGTAGCCATAGACACTTGGGTGATGAGGCATAAAAAAGACAAGTTTCAATGGGGAGAAAACAAGAAAACTAAGAAATGGTTTGGGAGGAACAGAACAAGTAGGTATTAAAAGGGTAATAATTCTGAAGGAACTCTTAAAAACGTTAGCTTTTTTCTAGAGCCATTTTTCTCTGAGAAAAGCACAATAAAAAAAGTTAGACTTTTACAAAGGTCATACTGAGTCTCTGAATCCAGATTCTTAAGCATTTTGCAACTACTCATGTAAAGTTAATGTTATTAACTGCTGGGATAAATACCGCAGGTGTACCAATGGGCGTTTATGCAACCAGGTCTATGTGAGAAAAGTTGAACCACCAGAAATATAAGTAAATGATGCTCAGAAAAAAACTTAATCTGTGTTGGTCTGACAGAAACATATGTAGAATGACAAAACATTTCTTGATAGAAAGTCCACATCTACAAATCATATTACAGAAGGCATTCGGTATCATAATCCAAGATAAAAGAATTCATCTCTGAAAATTTGTTAGTGTTAGTCATTTCCTCTGCCAAGAACCCAAAATACTTCATACAAACCGTCAGTACCCCGCTACTCATTCTCTCCTGCACTCTTGTGTTCATGGTTTCCGTTTCCATAACAGAAAGATGTGCCTCAAAACTGCAACCATGGATTACTTTTTAAAAAATTTGCTTTAGAATGTAGAAGACACTCTGTTCTTGTTTATTAATAGAAATATTAGTGTTTTACACTTGTCACCATAATCTCCAAAGCTTTTACTAGAAGAAAACTAGCTCCATCCACTGATATCAAGTCTGCAAAGAATGTACAGGACATTAACCTGTATTCACTATTCTACCCAAACTATTTTTGGAGGTCTTAGAGAACTGAGAAATTACATATATGCATGCTGGGTAATTTTTATGTTTGATCTGACACTTGCTCAGATCATTTCCCTGCTTCTTGATATATAATGGCTCCTTTTGGTTGAGAGCTTTTAAATAAGCATTGAGCCACATATCTATAAAAATGTAACTTAAAAGGCACACTGGTGAGTTTCAGAATACACACAATCTGGTCAGGTATTAAAAAAAAGATATGATTCCCTGTGTCCATTTATCGGAAGACTGGAGAATTGATAACCTTCTCCAGATGTGTATCATTCTTTTAAAAATTAGTTAAAATGTATCGTTTCCTAAGGAAGAAACAGTTCAAATAAGTCAGACACTAACTTCTGAGCATTTCCTTTAACTATTTTACTTACTCCCTGGGTGTTTAAAATTAACAAGGCATTCGAACTTGTTGGGTAGTACATCTATGGATTTTAGCAAATGAAGCTATGTCAAATTTCAAATTATTTTTTCAAAGATTTTAAGAAAATTTCCAATTCTATCAAGTATGATGGAATTGGAAATTGCCAGTGGCTGGCAAGTATTCACAATCTACCTATGGTTATGCTCTGTGACTAAACAGTTTGCTGTAATTCCCCAAAGTAAAACATGCCTGTATATGAACATTTTCTGGCACAAACATGTCCCTGTCACAAAGCTATGTCTAAATTTCAAATTCATACTTAGAATCACTACTTTAGCAGCACTGTCACTGACAAGACCCATGTGACGCTTCAAACTGTGTATTATCACCCATTGACAAACGTGACACTTTATGAAGAGCCAGCCCCCTTCACCCTGACATCCTCTGTACCCTGAGTAAATAACAATTCATTTCCTAACCTTGACTTTAGAGTCCAGCCTTTCTACCCTTCTTTTTTTTTCTTCTTTCCAAACAAGTGACAAAGAACAAGGAAGCTGATTGAAGGGGTCCATTATGTATCAACTTAAAGAAAGGCAAAGTGATTGATGAAACCAGCAGTCACCTTCACTGCTAGCTACTGCACCTGTATCCTTTTTGTCAAATGACCTGAAAATCCTGCTGACAGTTTAACATTCACTGCAAGGATACAAAGTATGGGACTACAGTTTTCAATATTTCTATTTGCAATAAAATGTTCAGGGATATAATCTGAAAACAAAAGTTAAACTTTATAATTTTCTAAGCTTTGTATTTTCCTCCTACATAGTCTCTGATTGCATCAACTTGCTTTACAAAAATATTGTCAGGGGTGTGTATATAGGGTAGGGAGGTGGTGTGGCAGGGTAGGCAAAATGAATGTTTCTTTTAAACTTTATCATTCTGTCTGTTTTGTTGGCAAAGACAATATTGTTAACATAGCAGGATTCCTCCTGCCAAATTATTTGCTAAGTTATAAATACATTGCTAGACAAAGAAATTATGACTTCTTACTTTTTCTCTGTATCTTAAAAAGGAATTATTAATTAAAATAAAAAGTTAAAATGTAACATTCTAACAACAGTAATATTTTACCTAACCAATCTAAAGTTGTTTCTCAACTTTCAATAGGTGACACAGGCTTAGTGAATTCACTGGATAACCAAGTAACTAAGAATTTCTTCTGTGGATGGATAAAAGTTTACCTAATTCAAAGAACTCATGATATTTCCTTACAGCAGTGAATTCACGCACAAGCTTACTGTGTTAGAAA